>NW_024755630.1:0-14703 GCF_018991925.1 Homarus americanus
AACCCATTCCCCAAATATGTAACTGTATATTTTCAGCCTTCTGGCTGCCAAACTCTTTCAATAAACCGTTAATTATTATTATTATTATTATTATTATTATTATTTATATGTTGGCCCATACCAACTCACTCCCCTGAACCCTCCTCCCCACCGGACTATCAACAAGTTCTTGCCATAAGGTACTACCTCATTTGGCAAAGGAATGGAACCAGTGATGAATAGTGGTGAACAGTGCTTAACTCAGTGAAAAACAACTCGGCAGTTGAGTCTTACCCAAGCTAGCTAACCACCTTCACACAGTGAGGTCCCAGGTACCCAGTTATACTTCCCCTGAGACTCCACGATAGAGAGGCCTGGGACCACACCTCACCCACTTGAATGAGTGAGTCATGTCGACCACGTGGTGTCCCCAAGATGCTACGACACCACGTAGTGAATGTTTTGCTACAGCATCATCATGTGAAGTTCCTCATAACACCATCTGTGAGGTAACTGCTACATCATCAGGCCCCTCATAACGCCATCTGTGAGGTAGTTACTACACTACGTGTCTGGTGTTTAACATCTCACCTTACATTATCTACGCGTGCAAACATCAATCTGTATGTTCACTGTGTGCTCCTTCACCTTTCTCTAATGAGGGCTTTTGTTAAACCACCAATGTATGATGTACTAAGTCATTTGTGTCCAATGTATACTTTCGAAAAGCCCTTGTTTGGGGAAGGTAGGAGAGAGTAGTCGTCATTATTGTCCAAGCCACATTATTTATGTCTATATATAAGTAATGTAGGCTGGTTTTTAAATACCTCAATCCCCTAACGGTGCCGTTTGTATATTAAGAAATACCGAAGCCATACAGTACAACACCAGCGAATATGAAGTATCACTGTAACCGGCAACTGTTACTCACTCATACCTACATACATATATAGAGTCTTTACAGAATGATAGCAGACACGAGGAAGACGAACAACAAGAGGAGAAGAGTTAGAAGAAAATCAACTTCAAGCTAAGAAGAAGAATACCAAGACATTTCCTCCAAACAAGAAAGCAACACACACAATCAAGCCGACCAAACACTGAGAAACCATGGCGGAACCCAACATGCACCGGACGCTTGACCTGACTCTATCCTGCCGCATCCAGGCGAGTTGCTGCTTAAAGTCCCTCACGCAAGCGCTGTTTAGCCACTGCACCTATTCTATCCTCCTAAAATTCACTTCAATCCCCCCCTGCCACTAGCATGTTATGTATGTATGTATGTATGTATGTATGTATGTATGTATGTATGTATGAATGAATGATAACTGCAACTTTGCGTATTAAAACTCATTACTCTTACCGAAGTAATATAGTGCGTGGTTATGTTATGTCATGTTAGGATAGATTATAAACTACATTGGGTTACATTTCGTGAGGTTCGGTGACGCTACAGGAAGTTAGGTGAGGTACCTGGAGGTTAGGTGAATGTTGACTGACTGACTGACAATTATTAGGAAGTGGTTCCAACACGTTCACACACAACCTATACTCATACCACAAGTCCAGAATTAGAGAGGATCATGTTATTGGATATATTGTCAACGATTTACTCAGTGTCTAACCAACTCTTTAGCGATTTAAATGTGGACCTAAAATTAGGTCCGTATATTTGTTTGTCGTGGTGGTGGTGGTGGTGTGCGCCCGTCCATCAGGTTGATTAACCACCAAAACCATAAAGGGTGCGGCCCTGCCGTTTCAGGGCATACACCACATCCATGGCGGTGACGGTCTTCCTTTTTGCGTGCTCGGTGTAGGTGGCGGCGTCACGGATGACGTTCTCCAGAAACACCTTGAGGACGCCGCGGGTCTCCTCGTAGATGAGGCCGGATATACGTTTAACACCTCCACGCCGAGCTAGACGACGAATGGCGGGCTTGGTGATACCCTGGATGTTGTCACGAAGCACCTTACGATGACGCTTGGCGCCACCCTTTCCAAGTCCCTTGCCTCCTTTGCCTCGTCCAGTCATGTTGTTGTGGTTGCTACTACAGGTGGTCCTGGTGTGGCTTCGCCCACGGTTTGGTGGGAGTAGGGGGCGTGCTGTGGACGCAGCGGTAGTATCGTTCATCCAAGGCCGTCCCTCCCTCTTGGAGGTGGGGCGTAGCTTGCGGATGACGCATGCGGCACTCGTGGCCAATGAGGTGGCCACTGAGGTGGAGAATGTCTGTATATAAGCCCGCCCGCCTGCCGGGCTCTGCTGCAAGCCATCAATGCTGCGTGGACAGCACAAAGACTCCCACCGGAATGGAAGAAGGCAGATATACAGCCCATTCCGAAGCCCAGAGAACCAGACAAGCCGAGGCCCATCTCCCTTCTCAGCTGCATAGCGAAGACCGGAGAAAGAATGGCTCTCAACCGACTCAAGTGGAAAGTAGGCAGCCCACACCCTCACATCTTTGCTTACACCGAGAACACCGGCACAGGCAACAACATCGCCGAGATACTCAGCACAGTGGACAACAAACCAGCTCTGGTGGTCTTCCTCGACCTGGAGAAAGCCTTCGAACTAGCAAATCCTTTGGCCATTACAACTACGCTCGCTAAAAAAGGCGTCAAAGGAAGGTTGCTGGGGTGGATCCAGAACTACCTCACACAGAGAAAAGCACGAGTACGCTTTCAGGGAGCAACCTCAAGCTACAGGGTCCACGAAAACGGAACCCCACAAGGAGGCATCCTCAGTCCAATGCTGTTCAATGTCCTGATGGAAAATCTAGTCAAACTTCCCTTCAGACAAACAGCCAAGCTCCTATGCTATGCGGACGACTTACAGCTCATAGTAAGAGGATCGAACAGACTAGCCAACACGCAACACGCACTCCAACTTATAGAAGAGGAGTGCAACAGACTTGGACTCAAGATAAATCCAGCCAAGTCGAAAGCGATGGCCATCTGCACAGACACACCAGACAAGATGCTCTCCATACAAAACACGCCGGTAGTCTGGACCAACGCCCACCAGTGTCTTGGAATCTGGTTTGACCAGAAACTCACCTTCAAGCCGCAACTCGAGTATCTCAGGCACAGGACGAAGAGCAGACACAATATAATGAGGTCGCTCACCAGCAAATCCGCAGGAGCAAACCTTCATGTGCTCAAAGCCTACTACACAGCCGCCATCAGATCGCTGGTAGATTACAGTGCTCCAGCACTCATTGGACTGAGAGAAGACCAAATAGCTAAGCTAGAAGTCATTCAAAACAATGCTCTCAGGACCATGCTCGGAGCACCCATGTGGACCAGAATTTGCAATCTGCAAATGGAAACCGAGCTACCACCCCTGGCAGTACGAGTCAAGCAGGTGACAGCCGGTCTCCTCGCCAAAATCTGCAGAGCAGAAAAGCCCACAGCTGCCAAGATTCGAATCAGTGCCTCTCTCCACCTCGACCACAGAGTGCGAGGGGCCACCTGGTCGCACGAGGCAAGCGAGGTCATCCGACACCTGCAAGCAGAAACACTCGTCAAGAACAACCAAGACACACGAGACAATGGTTACACTGTTCCTCCACCATGGAGCCCTCCACCAGCCACACTCAAATTCACCGACCTCGGCGACAGTAAAGCCAACCTCCAGAAGGAGGACCTCAAAAAAATATCTCTCCAAGCCATAGCCACCGAGACACCGGCTGATGCAGCATCATACTTCACAGACGGCTCGGTGGACCCAAAACATCACAGATCCGGAGCGGCCTTCTACACCCAAGGTCAGACCCTCAAATGGAGACTTTCCAACGACTGCTCCACCCTACAAACAGAACTGGTAGCAATCTCAAAGGCCCTACAACACGCTGCAACACAACACAACAAGTCCGTCATAATTCACACGGACTCGAAATCGGCCATGCAAGCGCTGCAACACAGTCAACCAAGAGACAACGTCCACATCATCACCTCGATCCTCGCGCAGCTACAGGAATTCCAAAGCCAAAGCCGACCAGTCGTCTTACACTGGATTCCCAGTCATGTAGGGATCGGAGGAAACGACGTGGCAGACGAAGCAGCCAAGGCAGCTACACGTTCCAGTAGCGTACACATCCAAGTTCCAGCAAGTGTGCAACAGATCAAAAATCACCTCAGAAAGACTACCAAGCTCCACATCAAAAAGAGCTTCCTTCATGCACTCAACGCTGGTTCCCAATCAGCCAAATGGTACCTGGCGGCCACAAAAGGGGAACCACCTTTCGCTGACAAGAAAACTCCAAGACAAACCCAAGTCAGCCTTCACCGACTACGACTAGGGTACAAGTGCTCCTGGCAGATGATCGGAAATGACGTCATGGAATGCACCTACTGTCAGGAGCCAGCAGCCAACCCACTTGAACACTATCTCCTCGATTGCGAGGTCACACAAAGCCTCCGAAACAGAACTCAAATCTCCCAAGAAACACACACAACACCAGCGGCCACTCTAACCCGAAAGGCCCATACAGACCACATTCACCGCCTACTCCGGGTCATCACACGATACCCACCACCCAGATAGCTTAGAAAGCATCCTCTCCCAGCAAGTGCGGACCCCAGTTCGGGGGGCGCGCCACTCCGAGGCTGACCACGTCCAAGAGTGGGGGCCGGTGGTAAGCGTCCACTGATCGGGGGTCCGCTCACACTTGCAACCTGCAGTATCCCTCCAATCTGCAGGTGGGACCACCTCCAATCCCAATCCGGTCTGGCTGCTCCTGGAGCTCCAGCCGGAACCACCAAACGGGCCGCCTATAGGCAAAGGCCCGTGTCGGACTACGGTCCGACAATCTATACAACAACAACAACAACCGGGCCGCCCGTATTGACTATTTCGTCGTCGAGATGGCCCGTACTAAACAGACTGCCCGCAAGTCCACTGGAGGCAAGGCTCCACGGAAGCAGCTTGCCACCAAGGCAGCTCGCAAGTCCGCCCCAGCCACCGGTGGTGTCAAGAAGCCCCATCGTTACAGGCCCGGAACCGTCGCCCTTCGTGAGATCCGTCGTTACCAGAAGAGCACAGAGCTACTCATCAGGAAGCTGCCCTTCCAGCGCCTGGTGCGTGAGATCGCCCAGGATTTCAAGACTGACCTGCGCTTCCAGTCGTCTGCCGTCATGGCTCTGCAGGAAGCCTCTGAGGCTTACCTGGTGGGTCTTTTCGAGGACACCAACCTGTGTGCCATTCACGCCAAGCGCGTTACCATCATGCCCAAGGACATCCAGCTGGCCCGGCGCATCCGCGGAGAGCGTGCTTAAGTCCTCTTCCTTGGGGAAAAACAAAAAGCACAACAAAACCTACCAGACATCTATAACTCGGCCCTTCTCAGGGCCAAAGAACTGTTCTGAAGATAATTTTCATGACAATCGAAATGGTTGGTGGACGGAGAGCGTTAATTTCGGTTACCCAAATCGCCTAACAGTAAGTTGGTAACATTCGTGGAGGTACGATTGTATAGTAGGTCATCAATTCGGGAGGTGGGTGGGTGCAACAAACAAGAGCTAGTAACAAATAAATATATAAAGAATAAGTAAGTAAAGAAATAAATAAAATAAAAGAACATACAATAAAATAAAATAAAATTTTTTTTTACATGAAATAGGCATGCTGCAAACAAGAAATGAAGCCCAAACACACTCCATGTATGTCACTTTGCAGTGGGTGTAAAAGTACTCCACGCAGAATTTATTTATTTATTTATTATGTTTCGATTTAGTCCTTTTTCTACGCCAATAGAGAATGCAGATTATTATAATTTTATTTTTTTTATTTCCCTCTCAATATATCACTGTCGGTAACTGTCTCTTTAACATGTAACTGTGGCTCCGATGGAGCCGATTAAGTTGTAGTAGTGGGATGGCGTGTTTGTTGTGCACAAGTAACCTCTTACTTGGAAGAGGTGTACTTGGTGACAGCCTTGGTGCCCTCAGACACGGCATGCTTGGCCAGTTCACCGGGCAGCAAGAGTCGGACAGCTGTCTGGATTTCCCGACTTGTAATGGTGGGGCGTTTGTTGTAGTGCGCCAGGCGGGAAGCCTCGGCAGCGATGCGCTCGAAGATGTCGTTCACGAAAGAGTTCATGATGGACATAGCTTTGGAGGAGACTCCTGTGTCGGGGTGCACTTGCTTCAGTACCTTGTAGATGTAGATGCTGTAGCTTTCCTTCCTCCTGCGCTTCTTCTTCTTGTCACCCTTGGCAATGGCCTTCTGGGCCTTTCCAGCCTTCTTGGCAGCCTTTCCGGAAGTTTTGGGAGGCATGGCAGCACAGTTACTCGTGGCGCGGAGCGAGAGAATTGAAAACTGGCCCGACTAACTTTTCCTTATATACCGAGCGGGCCGCTCAGGATCAGACTGGCTGCAGCTACGGCTCTCTTACATTGGTTGGGTCCGCGAGACAGCCACCTGGCCTGATCCTGAGCTTGGTATAAAAGACCAAGGTGGCGGGCGGAAATTTAACTCCTATCACGAAAAGCAGCAGCAGCAACATGTCAGGACGCGGCAAGGGAGGCAAGGTGAAGGGCAAGTCAACGTCCCGTTCTAGCAGGGCCGGACTCCAGTTCCCCGTGGGTAGGATCCACCGTCTCTTGCGTAAAGGCAACTATGCTGAGCGTGTTGGTGCAGGTGCCCCTGTGTACCTTGCAGCCGTCATGGAGTACCTGGCAGCAGAAGTGCTCGAGCTGGCCGGTAACGCCGCCCGCGACAACAAGAAGACCCGCATTATCCCGCGTCATCTTCAGCTTGCCATTCGCAATGACGAGGAGCTGAACAAGCTCCTGTCTGGAGTCACCATTGCCCAAGGGGGTGTCCCTCCTAACATCCAAGCTGTGCTCCTCCCCAAGAAGACAGAGAAGAAATAAGAACCCAAGGTTCGTTCACACAAGACAACCTAACCAAACAGGCTCCTTTCGGAGCCACAGGATATCACTTAAAGAGAGAAATATACGACATCAACGTTTTGCAGGATAACACTCTATTTTACGTGTAATTAGCATAGTATTGTGGAAATTGAGTGAAATTGTTTTTGAATGTTGTAGATGTGAAGGGGTACTGCGGGGGCCTGGGGTGGGGACTTAAACGGGACTTAGAAGGGCGCAAGAAGCAGCAGCAGCCAGGGAGGCGACTTATTTTCAGTCGAGTTCATACACAAATAAATACATCAGATTCATTGACAGTACAGTACATTTACCGGTATGACAGCAATTTCAGGATAAGAGGCAAGAATGTAATGTCCTCAATGAAGTAATGACATAGTTCAAGATACAATAAGTGAGGTGGCCTGAAGTCTTTGACAGTGTCCCATTCAATAATATAGTAGTGCTTTAAAGGTGTATCACAAAGTTTACATGCTGAGTGTTCCGGTATGGGTACAGCGTGACTAACTTGCCAGATGTGTCTGTATCCTAACCTAATTCTGGCCACGACTACATCACACAGGCAGGCAGGAGCAAGTTGTTTGGACACTCTTCCTAGCCCCCTTGGTCCCTGTTCACCTACCTACTGTAGCAGTAAGTAGGTACCTGTTGTAAATCGAAAGGTTGCCAATTCGTATTCAGGAAAAGTTGTTGGAGCTTCTAAACTTGAACTGACACAATCCGAGGAGTGGTGACCCGAGGATCACAGACACTATCTCTCCCACTACAAATCCCTTCCTAACCTCCTGCTCCTTCCTATGTCCTCCCAAAATTGAACCATGCTATCGCAAAGGTAATAATACAGGTAGAGACAACAACATATTTTCCTATTGTCTTATTATATATTAATAACAGAAACGCTGCCGCCATCCCGGAGGCTTTACATTGTCTCACTGTTCATTCCCTCCACAATTCTTCCTCTTACTTCTTCCTCTTACTTCTTCCTCTTACTTCTTCTTCTTCTTCTTCTTCTTCTTCTTCTTCTTCTTCTTCTTCTTCTTCTTCTTCTTCTTCTTCTTCTTCTTCTTCTTCTTCTTCTTCTTCTTCTTCTTCGTCTTCTTCTTCTTCTTCTTCTTCTTCTTCTTCTTCTTCTTCTTCCATCAATACTTTATTAACGGTGTATGTAAGTTTCACCATGTTTTGCACTACAGCGGTAGAGCAAAGTATATTTTGTTAGCAATAAACCAAAAGCATATTTTATGGCCTAATCATCACTACATAGAACACCACCCATAAAGCATGATACTAGTAGACCACAAAAACTGCTATAAACCCCCAAAGCATATTTTATTGCCTAATCATCACTACATAGAACACCACTCATAAAGCATGATACTATTAGACCACAAACTGCTATAAACCCCAATAATATACTATACTAGTGACTCTAATTGTGTTACCCAATATTATACGAAATAATAATATAAAACATAATAATAAACACACTAATAGTGTATATTAGTTGAATGCACAATCTGATGAGAAGTCAAAAAAAAAAAAAACAACATAACAATAACCTAGAAAGAGTGTAGAGTATTTTTGTGCAAACTATTATACTAGTAGATGGTCTAAGATAACTGTATGTGAAGGAAAAGGTGTGCTCTCCACTCAAACTTTCTTTTTATGAAATCTCCTACTCCCCAGCTGAGCGGTACGCCCAATGGGAAACAAAACGTGGCACATAACACGCCGCCCGCCAGCTCTGGCTCGGTGAATAGGAATCAGTAATCGGGCGGAGTATAAACAACACCGCCGCCAATGTGCTCCTCCCATCTCTGAGGAAATCTGGCGGGCAACTTAGTATTATATTAACATGTAATAATAATAACAATAATAATAATAATAATACTACTACTACTACTACTAATAATAATAATAATAATAATAATATTAATAATAATAATATTAATAATAATAACATGCAATTTCATTTTATAACACATACTAACAAAATAGTGTATAGCCTACTATACTTAACTATAATAGGTTAGGTTGCGTAGGAGGATCTAAAAAGTACAGTAGTATACACACACACACACACACACACACACACACACACACACACACACACACACACACACACACACACACACACACACATACATATAGACAACAAACTAAATTAGAAACCACACGTCAGGGAAGTTATCAAATCCTCCAGTTTCCGTCTCCACCTCCTACGCCGACTCAAGTCCCTCGGTGGTCCTGCACACGAGCTCCTCAGTGTTTACACAACATTCATACTTCCCAAGCTCACCTATGCCTCCTCCACCTGGTCTTCCTCCCTAAATGCCACACAACGTAAACACCTCGAAAAAGTGCAAAAGAGGCCATGCAAGATTATTCTCTACCCTTCCTACTCCACATATCAAGAAGCGCTCAACACACTGACCCTTTAGACTCTCACTGACCATCACCACGACCTCATCTGCAAATTTGGTAAGAAGCTTCTACACCATCCCCGACACCGCCTCCTACTACCACCTGAGATCCCTAGTCCGAGAATTGCTCTTCGACACCACAACCGCATCCAGCCCAGCCCATACGTGCACGAACTGATCGCTATAAGAACAGCCCAGTCCCAACCATTGTAAAAATTATCGATAACTTGTAATAAATCAGTGTACTCACTCCCAGTAAACACTACTCCTTGCACTGTCACTATGTTGAAATGAACTGTAGTTTGAGCTTTTCCCCAGCTAGTTATTATATGTCTTATTTGTGTCACTCATGTTACTTGTATATTATTTGTAATTCTTAACCCATTCCCCAAATATGTAACTGTATATTTTCAGTCTTCTGGCTGCCAAGCTCTTTCAATAAACCGTTAATTATTATTATTATTATTATTATTTATATGTTGGCCCATACCAACTCACTCCCCTGAACCCTCCTCCCCAGCGGACTATCAACAAGTTCTTGCCATAAGGTACTATTTCATTTGGCCAAGGAATGGAACCAGTGATGAATAGTGGTGAACAGTGCTTAACTCAGTGAAAAACAACTCGGCAGTTGAGTCTTACCCAAGCTAGCTAACCACCTTCACACAGTGAGGTCCCAGGTACCCAGTTATACTTCCCCTGAGACTCCACGATAGAGAGGCCTGGGACCACACCTCACCCACTTGAATGAGTGAGTCATGTCGACCACGTGGTGTCCCCAAGATGCTACGACAACACGTAGTGAATGTTTTGCTACAGCATCATCATGTGAATTTCCTCATAACACCATCTGTGAGGTAACTGCTACATCATCAGGCCCCTCATAACGCCATCTGTGGGGGAGTTACTACACTACGTGTCTGGTGTTCAACATCTCACCTTACATGATCTACGCGTGCAAACATTAATCTGTATGTTCACTGTGTGCTCCTTCACCTTTCTCTAATGAGGGCTTTTGTTAAACCACCAATTTATGATGTACTAAGTCATTTGTGTCCAATGTATACTTTCGAAAAGCCCTTGTTTGGGGAAGGTAGGAGAGAGTAGTCGTCATTATTGTCCAAGCCACATTATTTATTTCTATATATAAGTAATGCAGGCTGGTTTTTAAATACCTCAATCCCCTAACGGTGCCGTTTGTATATTAAGAAATACCGAAGCCATACAGTACAACACCAGCGAATATGAAGTATCACTGTAACCGGCAACTGTTACTCACTCATACCTACATACATATAGAAAGTCTTTACAGAATGATAGCAGACACGAGGAAGACGAACAACAAGAGGAGAAGAGTTAGAAGAAAATCAACTTCAAGCTAAGAAGAAGAATACCAAGACATTTCCTCCAAACAAGAAAACAACACACACAATCAAGCCGACCAAGCACTGAGAAACCATGGCGGAACCCAACATGCACCGGACGCTTGACCTGACTCTATCCTGCCGCATCCAGGCGAGTTGCTGCTTAAAGTCCCTCACGCAAGCGCTGTTTAGCCACTGCACCTATTCTATCCTCCTAAAATTCACTTCAATCCCCCCTGCCACTAGCATGTTATGTATGTATGTATGTATGTATGTATGTATGTATGTATGTATGTATGAATGAATGATAACTGCAACTTTGCGTATTAAAACTCATTACTCTTACCGAAGTAATATAGTGCGTGGTTATGTTATGTCATGTTAGGATAGATTATAAACTACATTGGGTTACATTTCGTGAGGTTCGGTGACGCGACAGGAAGTTAGGTGAGGTACCTGGAGGTTAGGTGAATGTTGACTGACTGACTGACTGACTGACTGACAATTATTAGGAAGTGGTTCCAACACGTTCACACACAACCTATACTCATACCACAAGTCCAGAATTAGAGAGGATCATGTTATTGGATATATTTTCAACGATTTACTCAGTGTCTAACCAACTCTTTAGCGATTTAAATGTGGACCTAAAATTAGGTCCGTCTATTTGTTTGTCGTGGTGGTGGTGGTGGTGTGCGCCCGTCCATCAGGTTGATTAACCACCAAAACCATAAAGGGTGCGGCCCTGCCGTTTCAGGGCATACACCACATCCATGGCGGTGACGGTCTTCCTTTTTGCGTGCTCGGTGTAGGTGACGGCGTCACGGATGACGTTCTCCAGAAACACCTTGAGGACGCCGCGGGTCTCCTCGTAGATGAGGCCGGATATACGTTTAACACCTCCACGCCGAGCTGGACGACGAATGGCGGGCTTGGTGATACCCTGGATGTTGTCACGAAGCACCTTACGATGACGCTTGGCGCCACCCTTTCCAAGTCCCTTGCCTCCTTTGCCTCGTCCAGTCATGTTGTTGTGGTTGCTACTACAGGTGGTCCTGGTGTGGCTTCGCCCACGGTTTGGTGGGAGTAGGTGGCGTGCTGTGGACGCAGCGGTAGTATCGTTCATCCAAGGCCGTCCCTCCCTCTTGGAGGTGGGGCGTAGCTTGCGGATGACGCATGCGGCACTCGTGGCCAATGAGGTGGCCACTGAGGTGGAGAATGTCTGTATATAAGCCCGCCCGCCTGCCGGGCCGCCCGTATTGACTATTTCGTCGTCGAGATGGCCCGTACTAAACAGACTGCCCGCCAGTCCACTGGAGGCAAGGCTCCACGGAAGCAGCTTGCCACCAAGGCAGCTCGCAAGTCCGCCCCAGCCACCGGTGGTGTCAAGAACCCCCATCGTTACAGGCCCGGAACCGTCGCCCTTCGTGAGATCCGTCGTTACCAGAAGAGCACAGAGCTACTCATCAGGAAGCTGCCCTTCCAGCGCCTGGTGCGTGAGATCGCCCAGGATTTCAAGACTGACCTGCGCTTCCAGTCGTCTGCCGTCATGGCTCTGCAGGAAGCCTCTGAGGCTTACCTGGTGGGTCTTTTCGAGGACACCAACCTGTGTGCCATTCACGCCAAGCGCGTTACCATCATGCCCAAGGACATCCAGCTGGCCCGGCGCATCCGCGGAGAGCGTGCTTAAGTCCTCTTCCTTGGGGAAAAAGAACAAGCACAACAAAACCTACCAGACATCTATAACTCGGCCCTTCTCAGGGCCAAAGAACTGTTCTGAAGATAATTTTCATGACAATCGAAATGGTTGGTGGTCGGAGAGCGTTAATTTCGGTTACCCAAATCGCCTAACGGTAAGTTGGTAACATTCGTGGAGGTACGATTGTATAGTAGGTCATCAATTCGGGAGGTGGGTGGGTACAACAAACAAGAGCTAGTAACAAATAAATATATAAAGAATAAGTAAGTAAAGAAATAAATAAAATAAAAGAACATACAATAAAATAAAATAAAAATTTTTTTTACATGAAATAGGCATGCTGCAAACAAGAAATGAAGCCCAAACACACTCCATGTATGTCACTTTGCAGTGGGTGTAAAAGTACTCCACGCAGAATTTATTTATTTATTTATTATGTTTCGATTTAGTCCTGTTTCTACGCCAATAGAGAATGCAGATTATTATAATTTTATTTTTTTTATTTCCCACTCAATATATCACTGTCGGTAACTGTCTCTTTAACATGTAACTGTGGCTCCGATGGAGCCGATTAAGTTGTAGTAGTGGGATGGCGTGTTTGTTGTGCACAAGTAACCTCTTACTTGGAAGAGGTGTACTTGGTGACAGCCTTGGTGCCCTCAGACACGGCATGCTTGGCCAGTTCACCGGGCAGCAAGAGTCGGACAGCTGTCTGGATTTCCCGACTTGTAATGGTGGAGCGTTTGTTGTAGTGCGCCAGGCAGGAAGCCTCGGCAGCGATGCGCTCGAAGATGTCGTTCACGAAAGAGTTCATGATGGACATAGCTTTGGAGGAGACTCCTGTGTCGGGGTGCACTTGCTTCAGTACCTTGTAGATGTAGATGCTGTAGCTTTCCTTCCTCCTGCGCTTCTTCTTCTTGTCACCCTTGGCAATGGCCTTCTGGGCCTTTCCAGCCTTCTTGGCAGCCTTTCCGGAAGTTTTGGGAGGCATGGCGGCACAGTTACTCGTGGCGCGGAGCGAGAGAATTGAAAACTGGCCCGACTAACTTTTCCTTATATACCGAGCGGGCAGCTCAGGATCAGACTGGCTGCAGCTACGGCTCTCTTACATTGGTTGGGTCCGCGAGACGGCCACCTGGCCTGATCCTGAGCTTGGTATAAAAGACCAAGGTGGCGGGCGGAAATTTAACTCCTATCACGAAAAGCAGCAGCAGCAACATGTCAGGACGCGGCAAGGGAGGCAAGGTGAAGGGCAAGTCAAAGTCCCGTTCTAGCAGGGCCGGACTCCAGTTCCCCGTGGGTAGGATCCACCGTCTCTTGCGTAAAGGCAACTATGCTGAGTGTGTTGGTGCAGGTGCCCCTGTGTACCTTGCAGCCGTCATGGAGTACCTGGCAGCAGAAGTGCTCGAGCTGGCCGGTAACGCCGCCCGCGACAACAAGAAGACCCGCATTATCCCGCGTCATCTTCAGCTTGCCATTCGCAATGACGAGGAGCTGAACAAGCTCCTGTCTGGAGTCACCATTGCCCAAGGGGGTGTCCTTCCTAACATCCAAGCTGTGCTCCTCCCAAGAAGACAGAGAAGAAATAAGAACCCAAGGTTCGTTCACACAAGACAACCTAACCAAACAGGCTCCTTTCGGAGCCACAGGATATCACTTAAAGAGAGAAATATACGACATCAACGTTTTGCAGGATAACACTCTATTTTACGTGTAATTAGCATAGTATTGTGGAAATTGAGTGAAAATGTTTTTGAATGTTGTAGATGTGAAGGGTTACTGCGGGGGCCTGGGGTGGGGGACTTAAACGGGACTTAGAAGGGCGCAAGAAGCAGCAGCAGCCAGGGAGGCGACCTTATTTTCAGTCAGGTTCATACACAAATAAATACATCAGATTCATTGACAGTACAGTACACATTTACCAGTGTGGGCTAGCCAATTTGGGATAAAGAGCAAGAATGTAATGTCCTCAATGAAGTAATGACATAGTTCAAGATACAATAAGTGAGGTGGCCTGAAGTCTTTGACAGTGTCACATTCAATAATATAGTAGTGCTTTAAAGGTGTATCACCAAGTTTACATGCTGAGTGTTCCGGTATGGGTACAGCGTTACTAACTAGCCAGATGTGTCTGTATCCTAACCTAATTCTGGCCACGACTACATCACACAGGCAGGCAGGAGCAAGTTGTTTGGACACTCTTCCTAGCCCCCTTGGTCCCTGTTCACCTACCTACTGTAGCAGTAAGTAGGTACCTGTTGTAAATCGAAAGGTTGCCAATTCGTATTCAGGGGAAGTTGTTGGAGCTTCTAAACTTGAACTGACACAATCCGAGGAGTGGTGACCCGAGGAT
>NW_024755631.1:0-14580 GCF_018991925.1 Homarus americanus
GGTAAAACGTTACTCTGACCACGTATGTGATACGGGTATTCCCCATTAGAGGTTCACTGCGCCATAAGCTCGTTGAACAGGCTTTGTGTGAAATATAACATTGTCTAGGACTGCTTTTAGTATCCTGGTGGTCCAGAGGTAGCGTTCTCCAGTCACAGTCATGGGCTCGTTGGCCGTGGGTTCGAATCCTGGCGGAGTGAGGTGTTCATTGTATGTAGATGTCTGCTTGCTTTATTGGGCTAATGAAATACATATGGATCCTCGTGTTTCGAAGCCGGATTTGGTAAAACGTTACTCTGACCACGTACGTGATACGGGTAGTCCCCATCAGAGGTTCACGGCGCCATAAGCTCGTTGAACAGGCTTTGTGTGAAATATAACAGAGTAACGACTGTTTTTAGTATCCTGGTGGTCCAGAGGTTGCGTTCGCCGGCCACAGTCGTGGGTTACTGGGCCGTGGGTTCGAATCTTGGCGGAGTGGCGCGTTCATTGTATATAGAAGTCCGCATGCTTTATTGGACTAATGAAATATATTTGGATCCTCTTGTTTCGAAGCCGGATTTGGTAAAACGTTACTCTGACCACCTACGTGATACGGGTAATCCCTATTAGTGGTTCACGGCGCCATAAGCTCGTTGAACAGGCTTTGTGTGAAATGTAACAGATCCTAGGACTGCTTTTAGTATCCTGGTAGTCCAGAGGTAGGGTTCTCCGGTCACAGTCATGGGCTCGTGGGCCGTGGGTTCGAATCCTGGCGGGGTGAGGTGTTCATTGTATGTAGAAGTCCGCGTGCTTTATTGGGCTAATGAAATACATATGGATCCTCGTGTTTCGAAGAGGGATTTGGTAAAACGTTAATCTGACCACCTACGTGATACGGGTAGTCCCCATTAGAGGTTCATGGCGCCATAAGCTCGTTGAACAGGCTTTGTGTGAAATATAACAGAGTCAAGGACTGCTTTTAGTATCCTGGTGGTCCAGAGGTAGCGGTCTCCAGTCACAGTCATGGGCTCGTGGGGCGTGGGTTCGAATCCTGGCGGGGTAGGTGTTCATTGTATGTAGATATCCGCTTGCTTTATTGGGCTAATGAAATACATATGGATCCTCGTGTTTCGAAGCTGGATTTGGTAAAACGTTACTCTGACCACAGACGTGATACGGGTAGTCCCCATTAGAGGTTCACTGCTCCATAAGCTCGTTGAACATGCTTTGTGTGAAATATAACATTGTCTCGGACTGCTTTTAGTATCCTGGTAGTCCAGAGGTAGCGTTTGCCGGTCACAGTCATGGGCTCGTGGGCCGTGGGTTCGAATCCTGGCGGGGTGAGGTGTTGATTGTATGTCGAAGTCCGCGTGCTTTATTCGGCTAATGAAATATATATGGATCCTCGTGTTTCAAAGTCGGATTTGGTAAAACGTTCCTCTGACCACCTAGGTGATACGGGTAGTCCCCATTAGAGGTTCACGGCGCCATAAGCTCGTTGAACAGGCTTTGTGTGAAATATAACAGAGTTACGACTGCTTTTAGTATCATGGTGGTCCAGAGGTAGCGTTCGGCGGTCACAGTCGTGGGTTCCTGGGCCGTGGGTTCGAATCTTGGCGGGGTGGCGCGTTCATTGTATGTAGAAGTCCGCGTGCTTTATTGGGCTAATGAAATATATATGGATCCTCTTGTTTCGAAGCCGGATTTGATAAAACGTTACTCTGACCACCTACGTGATA
Source organism: Homarus americanus (assembly GCF_018991925.1). NCBI lineage: Eukaryota > Metazoa > Arthropoda > Malacostraca > Decapoda > Nephropidae > Homarus > Homarus americanus. The sequence goes on from NW_024755631.1 coordinate 1,722, forward strand.
CAGGTAATCCCCATTAGAGGTTCACGGCGCCATAAGCTCGTTGAACAGGCTTTGTGTGAAATGTAACAGAGTCTAGGACTGTTTTTAGTATCCTGGTAGTCCAGAGGTAGCGTTTGCCGGTCACAGTCATGGGCTCGTGGGCCGTGGGTTCGAATCCTGGCGGGGTGAGGTGTTCATTGTATGTAGAAGTCCGCGTGCTTTATTGGGCGAATGAAATACATATGGATCCTCGTGTTTCGAAGCCGGATTTGGTAAAACGTTACTCTGACCACCTACGTGATACGGCTAGTCCCCATTAGAGGTTCACTGCGCCATAAGCTCGTTGAACAGGCTTTGTGTGAAATATAACAGAGTCTAGGACTGCTTTTAGTATCCTGGTGGTCCAGAAGTAGCGTTACCCGGTCACAGTCGTGGGCTCGTGGGCCGTGGGTTCGAATCCTGGCGGGGTGGCGTGGTCATTGTATGTAGAAGTCAGCATGCTTTATTGGGCTAATGAAATTCATATGGATCCTCGTGTTTCGAAGCTGGATTTGGTAAAACGTTACTCTGACCACGTATGTGATACGGGTAATCCCCATTAGAGGTTCACGGCGCCATAAGCTCGTTGAACAGGCTTTGTGTGAAGTTTAACCTAGTCTAGGACTGCTTTGAGTATCCTGGTAGTCCAGAGGTAGCGTTCTCCAGTCACAGTCATGGGCTCGTGGGCCGTGGGTTCGAATCCTGGCGGGGTGGCGTGTTCATTGTATGTAGAAGTCCGCGTGCTTTATTGGGCTAATGAAATACATATGGATCCTCGTGTTTCGAAGCCGGATTTGGTAAAACGTTACTCTGACCACGTATGTGATACTGGAAGTCCCCATTAGAGGTTCACTGCGCCATAAGCTCGTTGAACAGGCTTTGTGTGAAATATGACATTGTCTAGGACTGCTTTTAGTATCCTGGTGGTCCAGAGGTAGCGTTCCTCGGTCACAGTCATGGGCTCGTGGGTCAGGGTTCGAATCCTGGCGGTGGCGTGTTCATTGTATGAAGTCCGCGTGCTTTTATTGGGCTAATGAAATACATATGGATCCTCGTGTCTCGAAGCCGGAATTGGTAAAACGTTACTCTGACCACGTATGTGATACGGGTAATCCCCATTAGAAGTTCACGGCGCCATAAGCTCGGTGAACAGGCTTTGTGTGAAATATAACAGAGTCTAGGACTGCTTTGAGTATCCTGGTGGTCCAGAAGTAGCGTTCCCCGGTCACATTCATGGGCTCCTGGGCCGGGGGTTCGAATCCTGGCGGGTTGAGGTGTTCATTGTATGTAGAATATCGCGTGCTTTATTGGGCTAATGAAATATATATGGATCCTCGTGTTTCAAAGCCGGATTTCGTAAAACGTTCCTCTGACCACCTACGTCATACGGGCAGTCCCCATTAGAGGTTCATGGCGCCATAAGCTCGTTTAACAGGCTTTGTGTGAAATATAACAGAGTTACGACTGATTTTAGTATCCCGGTGGTCCAGAGGTAGCGTTCGCCGGTCACAGTCGTGGGTTCCTGGGCCGTGGGTTCGAACCTTGGCGGGGTGGCGCGTTCATTGTATGTAGAAGTCCGCGTGCTTTATTGGGCTAATGAAATATATATGGATCCTCTTGTTTCGATGCCGGATTTGGTAAAACGTTACTCTGACCACCTACGTGATAAGGGTAATCCCCATTAGTGGTTCACGGACCCATAAGCTCGTTGAACAGGCTTTGTGTGAAATATAACAGAGTCTAGGACTGCTTTTATTATCCTGGTAGTCCAGAGGTAGCGTTCTCCGGTCACAGTCATGGGCTCGTGGGCCCTGGGTTCGAATCCTGGCGGGGTGAGGTGTTCATTGTATGTAGAAGTCCGCGTGCTTTATTGGGCTAATGAAATACATATGGATCCTCGTGTTTCGAAGCCGGATTTGGAAAAACGTTACTCTGACCACAGACGTGATACGGGTAGTCCCCATTAGAGGTTCACTGCGCCATAAGCTCGTTGAACAGGCTTTGTGTGAAATATAACATTGTCTAGGACTGCTTTTAGTATCCTGGTGGTCCAGAGGTAGCGGTCTCCAGCTGCAGTCAACAAGGGCTCGGGCCGTGGGGTTCGAATCCTGGCGTAGGTAACATTGCATGTGGACATCCGCTTGCTTTATTGGGCCAATGAACACATATGGATCCTCTCGTGTTTCGAAGCTGGATTTGCAAAACGTTACTCTGACCACAGACGTGATACGGGTAGTCCCCATTAGAGGTTCACTGCTCCATAAGCTCGTTGAACATGCTTTGTGTGAAATATAACATTGTCTCGGACTGCTTTTAGTATCCTGGTAGTCCAGAGGTAGCGTTTGCCGGTCACAGTCATGGGCTCGTGGGCCGTGGGTTCGAATCCTGGCGGGGTGAGGTGTTGATTGTATGTCGAAGTCCGCGTGCTTTATTCGGCTAATGAAATATATATGGATCCTCATGTTTCAAAGCCGGATTTGGTAAAACGTTCCTCTGACCACCTAGGTGATACGGGTAGTCCCCATTAGAGGTTCACGGCGCCATAAGCTCGTTGAACAGGCTTTGTGTGAAATATAACAGAGTCTAGGACTGCTTTTAGTATCCTGGTGGTCCAGAAGTAGCGTTTCCCGGTCACAGTCGTGGGCTCGTGGGACGTGGGTTCGATTCCTGGCGGGGTGGCGTGTTCATTGTATGTAGAAGTTAGCATGCTTTATTGGGCTAATGAAATACATATGGATCCTCCTGTTTCGAAGCCGGATTTGGTAAAACGCTACTCTGACCACAGACGTGATACGGCTAGTCCCCATTAGAGGTTCACGGCGCCATAAGGTCGTTGAACAGGCTTTGTGTGAAATATAACAGAGTCTAGGACTGCTTTTAGTATCTTGGTGGTCCAGAAGTAGCGTTCCCCGGTCACAGTCATGGGCTCGTGGGCCATCGGTTCGAATCCTGGCGGGGTGAGGTGTTGATTGTATGTCGAAGTCCGCGTGCTTTATTCGGCAAATGAAATATATATGGATCCTCGTGTTTCAAAGCCGGATTTGGTAAAACATTCCTCTGACCACCTAGGTGATATGGGTAGTCCCCATTAGAGGTTCACGGCGTCATAAGCTCGTTGAACAGGCTTTGTGTGAAATATAACAGAGTCTAGGACTGCTTTTAGTATCCTGGTAGTCCAGAGGTAGCGTTTGCCGGTCAGAGTCATGGGCTCGTGGGCCGTGGATTCGAATCCTGGCGGGGTGAGGTGTTCATTGTATGTAGAAGTCCGCGTGCTTTATTGGGCTAATGAAATACATATGGATCCTCGTGTTTCGAAGCCGGATTTGGTAAAACGTTACTCTGACCACCTACGTGATACGGCTAGTCCCCATTAGAGGTTCACTGCGCCATAAGCTCGTTGAACAGGCTTTGTGTGAAATATAACAGAGTCTAGGACTGCTTTTAGTATCCTGGTGGTCCAGAAGTAGCGTTACCCGGTCACAGTCAGGCCTGCGGGGTCAGGGTCTGAACTCTGGCGGTGGCGGCCTGGTCGGTATGTAGGAAGCCAGCATGCTTTATTGGGCTAATGAAATACATATGGATCCTCGTGTTTCGAAGCCGGATTTGGTAAAACGTTACTCTGACCACCTACGTGATACGGCTAGTCCCCATTAGAGGTTCACTGCGCCATAAGCTCGTTGAACAGGCTTTGTGTGAAATATAACAGAGTCTAGGACTGCTTTTAGTATCCTGGTGGTCCAGAGGTAGCGTTCCCTGGTCACAGTCATGGGCTCGTGGGCCATTGGTTCGAATCCTGGCGGGGTGAGGTGTTGATTGTATGTCGAAGTCCGCGTGATTTATTCGGCTAATGAAATATATATGGATCCTCGTGTTTCAAAGCTGGATTTGGTAAAACGTTCCTCTGACCACCTAGGTTATACGGTTAGTCCCCATTAGAGGTTCACGGCGCCATAAGCTCGTTGAACAGGCTTTGTGTGAAATATAACAGAGTTACGACTGCTTTTAGTATCCTGGTGGTCCAGAGGTAGCGTTCGCCGGTCACAGTCGTGGGTTCTTGGGCCGTGGGTTCGAATCTTGGCGGGGTGGCGCGTTCATTGTATGTAGAAGTCCGCGTGCTTTATTGGGCTAATGAAATATATATGGATCCTCTTGTTTCGAAGCCGGATTTGGTAAAACGTTACTCTGACCACCTACGTGATATAGGTAATCCCCATTAGAGGTTCATGGCGCCATAAGCTCGTTGAACAGGCTTTGTGTGAAATATAACAGAGTCTAGGACTGCTTTTAGTATCCTGGTGTTCCAGAGGTAGCGTTCTCCAGTCACAGTCATGGGCTCGTGGGCCGTGGGTTCGAATCCTGGCGGGGTGAGGTGTTCATTGTATGTAGATGTCCGCTTGCTTTATTGGGCTAATGGAATACATATGGATCCTCCTGTTTCGAAGCCGGATTTGGTAAAACGCTACTCTGACCACAGACGTGATACGGCTAGTCCCCATTAGAGGTTCACGGCGCCATAAGGTCGTTGAACAGGCTTTGTGTGAAATATAACAGAGTCTAGGAGTGCTTTTAGTATCCTCGTGGTCCAGAAGTAGCGTTCCCCGGTCACAGTCGTGGGCTCGTGGGGCATGGGTTCGAATCCTGGCGGGGTGGCGTGTTCATTGTATGTAGAAGGCAGCATGCTTTATTGGGCTAATGAAATACATATGGATCCTCGTGTTTCGAAGCCGGATTTGGTAAAACGTTACTCTGACCACGTATGTGATACGGGTAATCCCCATTAGAGGTTCACTGCGCCATAAGCTCGTTGAACAGGCTTTGTGTGAAATATAACAGAGTCTAGGACTGCTTTTAGTATCCTGGTGGTCCAGAGGTAGCGTTCCCCGGTCACAGTCATGGGCTCGTGGGCAATCGGTTCGAATCCTGGCGGGGTGAGGTGTTGATTGTATGTCGAAGTCCGCGTGCTTTATTCAGCTAATGAAATATATATGGATCCTCGTGTTTCAAAGCCGGATTTGGTAAAACGTTCCTCTGACCACCTAGGTGATACGGGTAGTCCCCATTAGAGGTTCACGGCGCCATAAGCTCGTTGAACAGGCTTTGTGTGAAATATAATAGAGTTACGACTGCTTTTAGTATCCTGTGGTCCAGAGGTAGCGTTCGCCGGTCACAGTCGTGGGTTCCTGGGCCGTGGGTTCGAATCTTGGCGGGGTGGCGCGTTCATTGTATGTAGAAGTCCGCGTGCTTTATTGGGCTAATGAAATATATATGGATCCTCTTGTTTCGAAGCCGGATTTGGTAAAACGTTACTCTGACCACCTACGTGATATAGGTAATCCCCATTAGAGGTTCATGGCGCCTTAAGCTCGTTGAACAGGCTTTGTGTGAAATATAACAGAGTCTAGGACTGCTTTTAGTATCCTGGTGTTCCAGAGGTAGCGTTCTCCAGTCACAGTCATGAGCTCGTGGGCCGTGGGTTCGAATCCTGGCGGGGTGGCGTGTTCATTGTATGTAGAAGTTAGCATGCTGTATTGGGCTTATGAAATACATATGGATCCTCCTGTTTCGAAGCCGGATTTGGTAAAACGCTACTCTGACCACAGACGTGATACGGCTAGTCCCCATTAGAGGTTCACGGTGCCATAAGGTCGTTGAACAGGCTTTGTGTGAAATATAACAGAGTCTAGGACTGCTTTTAGTATCCTGGTGGTCCAGAAGTAGCATTCCCCGGTCACAGTCGTGGGCTCGTGGGCCCTGGGTTCGAATCCTTGTGGGGTGGCATGTTCATTGTATGTAGAAGTCAGCATGCTTTATTGGGCTAATGAAATACATATGGATCCTCGTGTTTCGAAGCCGGATTTGGTAAAACGTTACTCTGACCACGTATGTGATACGGGTAATCCCCATTAGAGGTTCACTGCGCCATAAGCTCGTTGAACAGGCTTTGTGTGAAATATAACAGAGTCTAGGACTGCTTTTAGTATCCTGGTGGTCCAGAGGTAGCGTTCCCCGGTCACAGTTATGGGCTCGTGGGCCATCGGTTCGAATCCTGGCGGGGTGAGGTGTTGATTGTATGTCGAAGTCCGCGTGCTTTATTCGGCTAATGAAATATATATGGATCCTCGTGTTTCAAAGCCGGATTTGGTAAAACGTTCCTCTGACCACCTAGGTGATATGGGTAGTCCCCATTAGAGGTTCACGGCGCCAAAAGCTCGTTGAACAGGCTTTGTGTGAAATATAAAAGAGTCTAGGACTGCTTTTAGTATCCTGGTAGTCCAGAGGTAGCGTTTGCCGGTCACAGTCATGGGCTCGTGGGCCGTGGGTTCGAATCCTGGCGGGGTGGCGTGGTCATTGTATGTAGAAGTCAGCAAGCTTTATTGGGCTAATGAAATTCATATGGATCCTCGTGTTTCGAAGCCGGATTTGGTAAAACGTTACTCTGACCACGTATGTGATACGGGTAATCCCCATTAGAGGTTCACTGCGCCATAAGCGCGTTGAACAGGCTTTGTGTGAATTATAACATTGTCTAGGAATGCTTTTTGTATCCTGGTGGTGCAGAGGTAGCGTTCCCTGGTCACAGTCATGGGCTCGTGGGCCATCGGTTCGAATCCTGGCGGGGTGAGGTGTTGATTGTATGTCGAAGTCCGCGTGCTTTATTCGGCTAATGAAATATATTTGGATCCTCGTGTTTCAAAGCCGGATTTGGTAAAACGTTCCTCTGACCACCTAGGTGATACGGGTAGTCCCCATTAGAGGTTCACGGCGCCATAAGCTCGTTGAACAGGCTTTGTGTGAAATATAACAGAGTTACGACTGCTTTTAGTATCCTGGTGGTCCAGAGGTAGCGTTCGCCGGTCACAGTCGTGGGTTCCTGGGCCGTGGGTTCGAATCTTGGTGGGGTGGCGCGTTCATTGTATGTAGAAGTCCGCGTGCTTTATTGGGCTAATGAAATATATATGGATCCTCTTGTTTCGAAGCCGGATTTGGTAAAACGTTACTCTGACCACCTACGTGATACAGGTAATCCCCATTAGAGGTTCACGGCGCCATAAGCTCGTTGAACAGGCTTTGTGTGAAATATAACAGAGTCTAGGACTGCTTTTAGTATCCTGGTAGTCCAGAGGTACCGTTTGCCGGTCACAGTCATGGTCTCGTGGGTCGTGGGTTCGAATCCTGGCGGGGTGAGGTGTTCATTGTATGTAGAAGTCCGCTTGCTTTATTGGGCTAATGAAATACATATGGATCCTCGTGTTTCGAAGCCGGAATTGGTAAAACGTTACTCTGACCACCTACGTGATACGGGTAGTCCCCATTAGAGGTTCACGGCGCCATAAGCTCGTTGAACAGGCTTTGTGTGAAATATAACAGGGTCTAGGACTGCTTTTAGTATCCTGGTGGTCCAGAGGTAGCGTTCTCCAGTCACAGTCATGGGCTCGTGGGCCGTGGGTTCGAATCCTGGCGGGGTGAGGTGTTCATTGTATGTAGATGTCCGCTTGCATTATTGGGCTAATGAAATACATATGGATCCTCCTGTTTCGAAGCCGAATTTGGTCAAACGCTACTCTGACCACAGACGTTATACGGCTAGTCCCCATTAGAGGTTCACGGCGCCATTAGGTCGTTGAACAGGGTTTGTGTGAAATATAACAGAGTCTAGGACTGCTTTTAGTATGCTGGTGGTCCAGAAGTAGCGTTCTCCGGTCACAGGCATGGGCTCGTGGGCCATCGGTTCGAATCCTGGCCGGGTGAGGTGTTGATTGTATGTCGAAGTCCGCGTGCTTTATTCTGCTAATGAAATATATATGGATCCTCGTGTTTCAAAGCCGGATTTGGTAAAACGTTCCTCTGACCACCTAGGTGATATGGGTAGTCCTGCCAGAGTTCACGGCGCCATAAGCTCGCTGGAATAGGGCTTCAGTGAAGAGTAACAGAGTCTAGGGATCAAGCTTTTAATATCCCAGTCCAGGAGGCAGCTGCCATGTCAAGCAGTCATGGGCTCGTGGGCCGTGGGTTCGAATCCTGGCGGGGTGAGGTGTTCATTGTATGTAGAAGTCCGCGTGCTTTATTGGGCTAATGAAATACATATGGATCCTCGTGTTTCGAAGCCGGATTTGGTCAAACGCTACTCTGACCACAGACGTTATACGGCTAGTCCCCATTAGAGGTTCACGGCGCCATAAGGTCGTTGAACAGGGTTTGTGTGAAATATAACAGAGTCTAGGACTGCTTTTAGTATGCTGGTGGTCCAGAAGTAGCGTTCCCCGGTCACAGTCATGGGCTCGTGGGCCATTGGTTCGAATCCTGGCGGGTGAGGTGTTGATTGTATGTCGAAGTCCGCGTGCTTTATTCTGCTATTGAAATATATATGGATCCTCGTGTTTCAAAGCCGGATTTGCTAAAACGTTACTCTGACCACCTACGTGATACCGGTAATCCCCATTTGCGGTTCACGGCGCCATAAGCTCGTTGAACAGGCTTTGTGTGAAATATAACAGAGTCTAGGACTGCTTTTAATATCCTGGTAGTCCAGAGGCAGCGTTTGCCGGTCACAGTCATGGGCTCGTGGGCCGTGGGTTCGAATCCTGGCGGGGTGAGGTGTTCATTGTATGTAGAAGTCCGCGTGCTTTATTGGGCTAATGAAATACATATGGATCCTCGTGTTTCGAAGCCGGATTTGGTCAAACGCTACTCTGACCACAGACGTTATACGGCTAGTCCCCATTAGAGGTTCACGGCGCCATAAGGTCGTTGAACAGGGTTTGTGTGAAATATAACAGAGTCTAGGACTGCTTTTAGTATGCTGGTGGTCCAGAAGTAGCGTTCCCCGGTCACAGTCATGGGCTCGTGGGCCATTGGTTCGAATCCTGGCGGGGTGAGGTGTTGATTGTATGTCGAAGTCCGCGTGCTTTATTCGGCTATGAAATATATATGGATCCTCGTGTTTCAAAGCCGGATTTGGTAAACGGTTATCTGATACCAGGTGAACAGTTCACAGCGCCATAAGCTGATTGAACAGGCTTTGTTGAAGCTCTCATGAGTCTGGGACTGCTTTTATTATCCTGTGAAAACAGTCCAAGTAGCAGCGTTTGCGGTCTGATCATGGGCTCTAAATGGGCCGTGGGGTTTGAATCTAGTAGGTGAGGTGTTCGTGCAACATGTATAGAAGTCAGCGTGCTTTATTGGGCTAATGAAATATATATGGATCCTCGTGTTTCAAAGCCGGATTTGGTAAAACGTTCCTCTGACCACCTACGTGATACGGGTAGTCCCCATTAGAGGTTCATGGCGCCATAAGCTCGTTGAACAGGCTTTGTGTGAAATATAACAGAGTTATGACTGATTTTAGTATCCTGGTGATCCAGAGGTAGCGTTCGCCGGTCACAGTCGTGGGTTCCTGGGCCGTGGGTTCGAATCTTGGCGGGGTGGCGCGTTCATTGTATGTAGAAGTCCGCGTGCTTTATTGGGCTAATGAAATATATATGGATCCTCTTGTTTCGAAGCCGGATTTGGTAAAACGTTACTCTGACCACCTACGTGATACAGGTAATCCCCATTAGAGGTTCACGGCGCCATAAGCTCGTTGAACAGGCTTTGTGTGAAATATAACAGAGTCCAGGACTGCATTTAGTATCCTGGTAGTCCAGAGGTACCGTTTGCCGGTCACAGTCATGGTCTCGTGGGCCGTGGGTTCGAATCCTGGCGGGGTGAGGTGTTCATTGTATGTAGAAGTCCGCGTGCTTTATTGGGCTAATGAAATACATATGGATCCTCGTGTTTCGAAGAGGGATTTGGTAAAACGTTACTCTGACCACCTACGTGATACGGGTAGTCCCCATTAGAGGTTCACGGCGCCTTAAGCTCTTTGAACAGGCTTTGTGTGAAATATAACAGAGTCTAGGACTGCTTTTAGTATCCTGGTGGTCCAGAGGTAGCGTTCTCCAGTCACAGTCATGGGCTCGTGGGCCGTGAGTTCGAATCCTGGCGGGGTAGCTGTTCATTGTATGTAGATATCCGCTTGTTTTATTGGGCTAATGAAATACATATGGATCCTCGTGTTTCGAAGCCGGATTTGGTAAAACGTTACTCTGACCACAGACGTGATACGGGTAGTCCCCATTTGAGGTTCACTGCGCCATAAGCTCGTTGAACAGGCTTTGTGTGAAATATATCATTGTCTAGGACTGCTTTTAATATCCTGGTGGTCCAGAGGTAGCGTTCCCCGGTCACAGTCATGGGCTCGTGGGCCGTCGGTTCGAATCCTGGCGGGGTGAGGTGTTGATTGTATGTCGAATTCCGCGTGCTTTATTCGGCGAATGAAATATATATGGATCTTCGTGTTTCGAAGCCGGATTTGGTAAAACGTTACTCTGACCACCTACAAGATATGGGTAGTCCCCATTAGAGGTTCACGCCGCCATAAGCTCGTTGAACAGGCTTTGTGAAATGTCTAACTGGAATTCTGACTGCTTTTAGTATCTGGTGGTCCAGTGGCGTTAGCAGTCACGATACGTGGATTTCCTGAGCCATCGGTTTGAATCTTGGTGGCGGCGTTCATTGTATCATAGAATCAGCGACCTTTATTGAACAATGAAATATATGGATCCTCTTGTTTCGAAGCCGGATTTGGTAAAACGTTACTCTGACCACCTACGTGATACAGGTAATCCCCATTAGAGGTTCACGGCGCCATAAGCTCGTTGAACAGGCTTTGTGTGAAATATAACAGAGTCTAGGACTGCTTTTAGTATCCTGGTAGTCCAGAGGTAGCGTTTGCCGGTCACAGTCATGGGCTCGTGGGCCGTGGGTTCGAATCCTGGCGGGGTGAGGTGTTCATTGTATGTAGAAGTCCGCGTGCTTTATTGGGCTAATGAAATACATATGGATCCTCGTGTTTCGAAGCCGGATTTGGTAAAACGTTACTCTGACCACCTACGTGATACGGCTAGTCCCCATTAGAGGTTCACTGCGCCATAAGCTCGTTGAACAGGCTTTGTGTGAAATATAACAGAGTCTAGGACTGCTTTTTGTATCCTGGTGGTCCAGAAGTAGCGTTACCCGGTCACAGTCGTGGGCTCGTGGGCCGTGGGTTCGAATCCTGGCGGGGTGGCGTGGTCATTGTATGTAGAAGTCAGCATGCTTTATTGGGCTAATGAAATTCATATGGATCCTCGTGTTTCGAAGCTGGATTTGGTAAAACGTTACTCTGACCACGTATGTGATACGGGTAATCCCCATTAGAGGTTCACGGCGCCATAAGCTCGTTGAACAGGCTTTGTGTGAAGTTTAACCTAGTCTAGGACTGCTTTGAGTATCCTGGTAGTCCAGAGGTAGCGTTCTCCAGTCACAGTCATGGGCTCGTGGGCCGTGGGTTCGAATCCTGGCGGGGTGGCGTGTTCATTGTATGTAGAAGTCCGCGTGCTTTATTGGGCTAATGAAATACATATGGATCCTCGTGTTTCGAAGCCGGATTTGGTAAAACGTTACTCTGACCACGTATGTGATACTGGAAGTCCCCATTAGAGGTTCACTGCGCCATAAGCTCGTTGAACAGGCTTTGTGTGAAATATGACATTGTCTAGGACTGCTTTTAGTATCCTGGTGGTCCAGAGGTAGCGTTCCTCGGTCACAGTCATGGGCTCGTGGGCCATCGGTTCGAATCCTAGCGGGGTGAGGTGTTGATTGTATGTCGAAGTCTGCGTGTTTTATTCGGCTAATGAAATATATATGGATCCTCGTGTTTCGAAGCCGGATTTGGTAAAACGTTACTCTGACCACCTACGTGATACGGCTAGTCCCCATTAGGGGTTAACGGCGCCATAAGGTCGTTGAACAGGCTTTGTGTGAAATATAACAGAGTCTAGGACTGCTTTTAGTATCCTGGTGGTCCAGAAGTAGCGTTCCCCGGTCACAGTCATGGGCTCGTGGGCCGTGGGTTCGAATCCTGGAGGGGTGGCGTGTTCATTGTATGTAGAAGTCCGCGTGCTTTATTGGGCTAATGAAATACATATGGATCCTCGTGTTTCGAAGCCGGATTTGGGAAAACGTTACTCTGACCACGTATGTGATACGGGTAATCCCCATTAGAGGTTCACGGCGCCATAAGCTCGTTGAACAGGCTTTGTGTGAAATATAACAGAGTCTAGGACTGCTTTGAGTATCCTGGTGGTCCAGAAGTAGCGTTCCCCGGTCACATTCATAGGCTCCTGGGCCGGGGGTTCGAATCCTGGCAGGTTGAGGTGTTCATTCTATGTAGAAGTCTGCGTGCTTTATTGGGCTAATGAAATATATATGGATCCTCGTGTTTCAAAGCCGGATTTGGTAAAACGTTCCTCTGACCACGTACGTGATACGGGTAGTCCCCATTAGAGGTTCATGGCGCCATAAGCGCGTTGAACAGGCTTTGTGTGAAATATAACAGAGTTACGACTGATTTTAGTATCCTGGTGGTCCAGAGGTAGCGTTCGCCGGTCACAGTCGTGGGTTCCTGGGCCGTGGGTTCGAATCTTGGCGGGGTGGCGCGTTCATTGTATGTAGAAGTCCACGTGCTTTATTTGGCTAATGAAATATATATGGATCCTCTTGTTTCGCAGCCGGATTTGGTAAAACGTTACTCTGATCACCTACGTGATACGGGTAATCCCCATTAGTGGTTCACGGCGCCATAAGCTCGTTGAACAGGCTTTGTGTGATATATAACAGAGTCTAGGACTGCTTTCAGTATCCTGGTAGTCCAGAGGTAGCGTTCTCCGGTCACAGTCATGGGCTCGTGGGCCGTGGGTTCGAATCCTGGCGGGGTGAGGTGTTCATTGTATGTAGAAGTCCGCGTGCTTTATTGGGCTAA
>NW_024755632.1:0-7500 GCF_018991925.1 Homarus americanus
TTCGGGTCTGATGCCGCCACAGTGTTGACGAAGATAGAAAGGAAAAAATATACAATAAACAAGAAAAGGGGGGAAAAATGAGGTGAGAAAGACGGTCACTATAGAGAGGGAAAGATGAGACATAAACAATGTGAATAAAAAGAAGAGAGGAAAGATTGAGATGACAAATGCAGGAAGAACGCTGAACACAAGTCAACACTACTATAATAATGCAAGATGAACGTTGGGGAGAGAACGCTGTTAATTTGACTGAGAAGGACGGAGCACCTGACAGCCACTCGGAACATAAAAGAATTTTTCAAGGTACAATTAGCTGTAGAAAAAATAAAAATATACAATGAAAATGAATATATGAATTTATAATGAGTTTAGAAGGTTAGGTATTTATTATTATTATTATAATTATTATTATTATTATTATTGTTGTTAATATAATTTTTATTATTATTATTATTATTAATATTATTATTATTATCTATATTATTATTCTTTATTATTATTATTATTTATTTTATTATTATTATTATTATTATTATTATTATTTTTATTATTGTTATTATTATTATTATCTATATTATTATTGTTATTATTATTATTGTTATTATTATTATTATCTTTATTATTATTATTATTATTATTATTATTATTATTATTATTATTATTATTATCTATATTATTATTGTTATTATTATTATTATTATTATTATTATTTTTATTATTATTATTATTATTATCTTCATTATTATTGTTATTATTTTTATCTTTATTATTATTATCTTTTTTATTATTGTTATTATTATTATTATTATTATTATTATTATTATTATTATTATTATCTTCATTATTTTTGTTATTATTATTATCTTTTTATTATTGTTATTATTATTTATATTATTATTATTATTATTATTATTATTATCATTATTATTGTTATTATATTATTATCTTTATTATTATTATCTTTTTATTAATGTTATTATCTTTTTTTATTATTATTATTATTATTATTATTATTATTATTATTATCTTCATTATTATTATTATTATTATCTTCATTATTATTGTTATTATTATTATTATTATTATTATTATTATTATCTTTTTTATTATTATTATTATTATTATTATTATTATTATTATTATTATTATTATTATCTTCATTATTATTGTTGTTATTATTATTATTATTATTATTATTATTATTATTATTATTTTCAAATCTCAATGGCATTTGATATAGAAGAAAAAACAAATTCGAAGAAAAATGGATAACAAATGAGAGAAGAAACAAAGAAATACAGTAATAATAACCGAGGGAAGAAAATGACAAAACAGGAAGAAATTGAGGTAAAGAAGGAAATAAAAAAGAAAGGTAAAAAATTAAAGAAAGGATCAAATAGAAGAAGAAAATCATCAATAAAAGATAATACTTAAAAAGATAAACGAAACGGAAGAACCAAAACAACAACAACAGACGCTGGAAAAGCCGACGATCTTGGCGCCTTCCAACCAGACCGTATATGAGTGAGGGAGTGTGTATGTTTGACTGTCAGGGAGTGTGTCTGTCAGGTAGGGTAGGAGAGAGAGAGAGGAACACGTCAGTATTATCTAGTAAGCGGTGACAGTTCGGTGTATACTCCTCCTTATCCTCGTCGTCGTCACCAGGGTGTTGTACAGGTTGACAATCCTTTATCCGAAATCCTTGGGGTCAGAGGCATTTCGGTTTTCGGAATTTTTCGGTTTTCAGAATGGTTAGTTTTTTTTATGTGTATTAGCCCACCCGAGCATAGATCACTGACCCACATTGGGGCCTGGGGGTCTAAAATATAATAAAAATAATAATAATAATAATAATTCATAGGTCTAGGTCATGTTTCTCACTTTTGATCTTTTTTTCATTCTTGTATTTCTTTACTGTATTATTATTTTATTATTACAGTATTATTGTTATTATTATTATTATTAATTTTATTATTATATTTTATTATTATTATTATTATTATATTTTATTATTATTATTATTATTGTAATCATTATTATTTTATTTTGGTGTATAATTATTAAAAATTTTATTTACTATGAATAATTATTATTATTATTATTATTATTATTACTATTACATTTTCGCCCCCCCCGGCCCCGATGTGGGTCAGTGATCTGTGCCTGGCTGGGCTAATAATCCCTGTAAAAAAAAAAAATAATAAAAAAATAAAGCCCCACAAAAAACTTTCGGTTTTTAGAGCTTTTCGGTTTTCGGAATTTCGGATAAAGGGTTGTCAACCTGTATATCTCTTGGTGGTCACCCACCAGCGCCTCCTAACTAGATAATATAACCTAACAAATATCTCCATCATGCAAGTGTTTTATTTATTTATTTATTCTATTATTTACTCTTCCATTTCCTTTTTTGTTACTTTTTATGTCATTTTCCTGTTTGTTTTAAGTATTTACTTTTATTCTATGTCAGTCATTACTTCTTTGGGGCTTCTTCTTTTTTCTTTATTCGTCTGCTTGTTCTCTCTCTCTCTCTCTCTCTCTCTCTGACTGTCTGACTGTTTCTGTCTATCCTCTCTCTCTCTCTCTCTGACTGTCTGACTGTTTCTGTCTATCCTCTCTCTCTCTCTCTCTCTCTCTGACTGTCTGACTGTCTCTCTCTCTTTCTCTCTCTCTGTGCGTCTGTCTGTGTCTGTCTGTCTCTCGCATATACACCCTAGACAGGAAAAGCTTAACGTCATTGCAACACACATCATCATTATCATCCGTTATGTTTCCTCACCTCCCGTTACGTCTGTTCTCCCACTTCCTCTGTCCCTTTGTTCACCATTTGTCTACTTCCTCTCTCAAGCTTCCCACAGTCGAGCAAAAGTTAGGTAATTTCTCAATACTATCAACATTATTTACCCTATTCTTTTATTTATTTTCCTGTAACATTTATCGTTTCTCCCATTTATATTTTATTTACTTATCGTCGTCTGCTTATCTCTCATTAAAGCCCGAGGTCGAAGAAACGTCAATAGCGTAAATTAAGCATAACACAAGATTTGCCCAGCTAATTGATATTTTCACCTGCTGATTAATTACCCTACACTACCTGGGTTAGGTTGGGTTGGGTTAGGTTAAGTTTGGTTAAATCTAGCAATAACTATACTCAGTTTATAAATAGTAACAGTGACATATATCTACGACATTATAAATATATGTTTAATTTGGCTTCTCTTTTTCCCCTGTTAAGGCACCTGTAAGAACAGACTAAGCTGGTTAAGAGCCTGAACCAACCACGAGGATAAAATTACAATTAGGCAGACATAGTTCCTTTAGTATTAAATAAACATATGAACTATCAAGTCATCCTAAGAGAACATTGGAACATTTGGTGATACTGTAACTTGTAAACAATGTCTCGGATCATCCTCTGTAAACTTATCAAACGTCTACTGACATACACACCAATCTTTATGACCTTCTCTCCGGTCATCCTCTAGGTTCCACACAAACACTCGCCGGAAAGCCTGGACCATATGTGTGTGTAATAATAATAATAATAATAATTAACGGTTTATTGAAAGAGCTTGGCAGCCAGAAAGCTGAAAATATACAGTTACATATTTGGGGAATGGGTTACGAATTACAAATAATATACAAGTAACATGAGTGACACAAATAAGACATATAATAACTAGATGGAGAAAAGCTCAAACTACAGTTCATTTCAACATAGTGACAGTGTAAGGAGCAGTGTTTACTGGGAGTGAATACACTGATTTATTACAAGTTATTGATAATTTTTACAATGGTTGGGACTGGGCTGTTCTTATAGCGATCAGTTCGTGCACGTATGGGCTGGATGCGGTTGTGGTGTCGAACAGCAATTCTCGGACTAGGGATTTCAGGTGGTAGTAGGGCCGGTGTCGAGGATGGTGTAGAAGCTTCTTGCAAATTTGCAGATGAGGTCGTGAGTGATGGTCAGTGAGAGTCGAAAGGGTCAGTGTGTTGAGCGCTTCTTGATATGTGGAGTAGGAAGGGGAGAGAATAATCTTGCATGCCCTCTTTTGCACTTTTTCTAGGTGTTTACGTTGTGTGGCATTTAGGGAGGAAGACCAGGTGGGGGAGGCATAGGTGAGCTTGGGAAGTATGAATGTTGTGTAAACACTGAGGAGCTCGTGTGCAGGAACTTCGAGGGACTTGAGTCGGCGTAGGAGGTGGAGACGGAAACTGGAGGATTTGATAACTTCACTGACGTGTGGTTTCCAATTTAGTTTGTTGTCTATGGTGACGCCGAGGAGCTTCGTGGAATCTACAACCTGGAGTGTGTTCGGACCTAGAGTAATGGAAGGAGGTGGGACAATGTCGGAGGAGAGGTTGATGTGCATAACCATGGTCTTGGTATGGTTGATGGTGACATGGGTGTGTGTGTTTGTGTGTATGTGTGTGTGAGAGTGTGTGTGTGCGTGTGTGTGTGTGTGTGTGTGTGTGTGAGAGTGTGTGTGTGTGTGTGTTAGCAGAATGGTGGAACTGGGCCAAGACCGACTGGGAACGGCCTCGGGGATTATGGCCAAGGAAATATGGAAGATAAAGATGCGGCGGCGGCCATGAGGCGCTCGCTACACTTGAGGCTATGTTGGCGCCTGGTGGTGATGGTGACGTTGGTGTTGGTGATGGTTGGTAGTGGTGATTATAATGGTGGTGGTGATGGTGGTATTGGGGTGGCGGTGATACTTCTGGTGGTGATGGTGTTTTGTTCTCCTGGTGGTGATGTTCTTGATGGTGTTGGTGGTAGTGATATTGGGGTGGTGATGGTGTTTTGTGCTCCTGGTGATGATGGTGGTGATGTTCTTGATGGTGTTGGTGGTAGTGATATTAGTAGTGGTAGTGATATTGGTGGTGGTGGTGGTGGTGGTGATGAGGGTGGTGTTCTTGGTAGTGGTGGTGGAGGTAGTGCCTTTGACGTACTGTAGATCTTGGTTCAAATATCCTCTCAGTGTTTGTCTGTCTGTTTATGTCTGTCTGTTTATGTCTGTCTGTTTATGTCTGTCTGTTTATGTCTGTCTATTTGGTTATCTCAATATCTTTCTGTCTGTTTTCTTATCTTTCTCTATCATCTCTTATCTTATTCCAATATAGACAGTTCATTTAACATTTTTCGAATTATACCATAAATTACTAAGACTTCTTTTATTCATTTTTCATTCAACAATTTCCATTTATACCGAGAAAAAAAATCGCAACGTAAGACAAAATAATAATTTAACGATATTTACAGACATTAACGATAAGATACAGCGAAACAAACACTACACAATTTTAATACATTTAGTAGATTATTAAGTACAGGATTGAAATAAATTAGATAAATATAATGGAAACGTATCAATTCATTAACAGAAGTGTATAACAATAATGAAATTCAGTAAGATCTAAACTATAAGAATATAAATAATCTTAATACCTCCGTCAAGGTTAATTAACTCCGACAGGTATAATAACTCAGTAAATAGCAGCAACAAGTTTATAATTCCCCCAATTACCCACCAACAGGATAATTCAGCCGCACGTAACACCGTCTCCTCCAATACTGTGACTTTATGATGATACGAGTGATAATCATGAGTAATATTTGACAGTCATCATTCGTTAGTAGCACACACACACACACACACACACACACACACACACACACACACACACACACACACACACACACACACACACACACACACACACACACACACACACACACACACACATACACACATTTTCAAAAATAGATTTACAGACACTGAGAAAAGCCGGACTATATCTGGATCCTTCCTGGTGCACACATAAAACTTGTGTACGTAAGCCCTCCAGATGTAGGTCTCTAGGTGTAGGTCTCCAGGTGTAGGTCTCCAGGTGTAGGTCTCCAGATGTAGGTCTCTAGGTGTAGGTCTCCCGGTGTAGGTCTCCAGGTGTAGGTCTCTAGGTGTAGGTCTCCAGATGTAGGTCTCTAGGTGTAGGTCTCCAGGTGTAGGTCTCTAGGTGTAGGTCTCCAGATGTAGGTCTCTAGGTGTAGGACTCCCGGTGTAGGTCTCCCGGTGTAGGTCTCCAGGTGTAGATCTCTAGGTGTAGGTCTCCAGGTGTGAGTCTCTAGGTGTGGAGTCTCAGATGTAGGTCTCAGGTGTGGAATGGTCTCCAAGTGTAGGTCTCTAGGTGTGGGTCTCCCAGATGTAGGTCTCTAGGTGTGGGACTCCGGTGTGGAGTCTCCAGGTGTGGAGTCTCCTGAGTGTGGGACTCCCAGTGTGGAGTCTCCAGGTGTGTAGGTCTCTAGGTGTAGGTCTCCAGATGTGGAGTCTCTAGGTGTAGGTCTCCAGGTGTAGGTCTCTAGGTGTGGAGTCTCCCAGTGTAGGTCTCCAGGTGTAGATCTCTAGGTGTGGGTCTCAGGTGTGGAGTCTCTAGGTGTAGGACTCGGTTTAGGTCTCAGGTGTGTAGGTCTCTAGGTGTGGGTCTCTAGGTGTAGGTCTCCCAGATGTGAGTCTCTCCTAGAGTGTAGGACTCCCGGTGTAGGTCTCCCAGTGTAGGTCTCAGGTGTAGATCTCTAGGTGTGGGATGCTCAGGTGTGGGTCTCTAGGTGTAGGACTCCCGGTTTAGGTCTCAGGTGTGGGTCTCCTAGGTGTGGGACTCGGTGTAGGTCTCCAGGTGTGGGTCTCTAGGTGTAGGACTCCAGTGTAGGTCTCAGTGTAGGTCTCTGGTGTAGGTCTCCAGGTGTAGGTCTCTAGGTGTGGGACTCAGTGTGGGTCTCCAGGTGTGGGTCTCCAGGTGTGGGTCTCTGTGCCAGACTCAGTGTAGGTCTCCAGGTGTAGGTCTCAGGTGTAGGTCTCCAGATGTAAGTATCTAGGTGCAGGACTCCAGTGTGGAGTCTCCAGGTGTGGGTCTCTAGGTGTGGAGTCTCCAGGTGTGGAGTCTCCAGGTGTAGGTCTCTGAAATTAGCAGTCTCCAGGTGTAGGTCTCTAGGTGTGGGACTCCCAGTGTAGGTCTCCAGGTGTAGGTCTCTAGGTGTAGGTCTCTAGATGCTGGGTCTCAGGTGTAGGTCTCTAGGTGTGGAGTCTCAGTGTAGGTCTCCTAGGTGTAGGTCTCGGTGTAGGTCTCTAGGTGTAGGTCTCCAGGTGTGGGTCTCTGGGTGTAGGTCTCAGGTGTAGGTCTCCAGGTGTAGGTCTCTAGGTGTAGGTCTCCAGGTGTGGGTCTCTCTAGGTGTGGGACTCCCGGTGTGGAGTCTCCAGGTGTAGGTCTCTAGAGTGTAGGTCTCTAGATGTAGGTCTCTAGAGTGGAGTCTCCAGGTGTAGGTCTCTAGGTGTGGAGTCTCCAGGTGTGGAGTCTCTGGCTGGTCTCCAGGTGTAGGTCTCCAGGTGTAGGTGTCTAGAGTGTAGGTCTCTAGGTGTAGAGTCTCCAGGTGTAGGTCTCCAGAGTGTAGGTCTCCAGGTGTGGAATCTCTGGGTGTAGGTCTCCAGGTGTGGAGTCTCCTCTGGG
>NW_024755632.1:15000-24110 GCF_018991925.1 Homarus americanus
AACAGGGTGGCAAGGTGGTGGAGTGGCAGGGAGAGGGCATGATGTCAGTACGTCATTCCCTTTCCTCACACACACACACACGGTAATAATAACAATAATAAAAATAATAATAATAATAATATTAATAAAATATAAAATTATAAATAATAATAATAATAATAATAATAATAATAATTCTAATAATAATAATAATAATATTAATAATAATAATAAGGTAATAAAATAATAACAATAATAATGATAATAATAATAATAATAATAATAATAATAATAATAATAATAAAAATAATAATGAAATAAAATAATAATAATAATAATAATAAATAATAATATTAAATAATAATAATAACAATAATAATAATAAAATAATAATACAATAATAACAATATAAAATAATAATATAATAATATGTATAAAGTATGTGTATGAATGTGTGTGTATATGTATTCAGTAAATACAACAATAAAACACTGAAACTACCTTAACAAGACACTTTCATAGCACCAGTAGAAACAATTAATGAATACCACATCAATATCCTGTTCTGTATCTACAATTATGTAGTACAAGTGCAATTTTGTAACTATATTTAGATATTTATTCTTTATACACAGTGGGCAGGTAGGTAGGTAGTGTGGCTGTGAGTGAAATGGTGGTATTGACGTCCCTTATTATGTAATTTCCTCACCCCCTTCCTCCTCTCCTCACTGCTCTCCTCGTTCACATCGCCGTGTTATGTTTAACTTAGTAAACGTGCATTGGTATGCAGTGTTAAATATTTAGTGTGTTAGTAGTAGTCCTTGTGTGTAGGTGTGTCATTGTGTGTCATATGTGTGTGTCATGTGTGTTGTGTCATCATTGTGTCATGGGTGTGTTGTCATATTTGTCTTGGTTGTTTAGTCATGTGTGTGTTGTTTAGTCATGGTAGTAGTTGTAGTCATGGTAGTGGTTTGTTTAGTCTTGTTTAGTGTTGGTGTTAGTCATGGGTACTAGGCGCCCTCTTCTGCCCCATACCTGCTGTTTCCTGCCACCGCTCACTCTTGCCCACCCCTTCCTCTCCCTGCGTTTGGTATCGTCACCTCACCTCCGTCAATACACCAAAATCGTCTTGCCTGCAACCCACTAACCCAACCTAACCTAACCAATCACCTCCAGAAACAGAAATCCTTCACTAACCACCCAACCACCAACAACCCCCGATGAAGAATCTTAACAAGGTGATTCATCTAATGCTACTCACAGTCGAAATTCAGCTGTTATGAAACCGTCGTCTCCCCCCATAGTCAGTCGGTCGTGCTGTGGGTGAGACCTTAGGCCAGGGGGGTGAGATGGGGCAAGTGAGAAGTGTTGGTGAGGGGAGAGATGGTGAGGGGGTGGTGAGGGGTGAGATGGTGGTGGTGAGGTGGGGGTCGTCCGTCAAAGTGGGGTAAGAGATGAGAAACCTGCCCCACCCCCCCGTCAGTCCAGAGTCATCTTACATCTCACGCCTTGCTTGTATGTATTTATATTGTACCTGCTCATGTATGTATGTATGTATGTATGTATGTATGCATGTATGTATGTATGTATATCACATATCCTCCCCCTCTCTCTTCATCTTAGTTTCTTCTTTTTTCTCTGTTTTCCTCTCTGCCTGACCTAACCGCCTGACCTAACCTGACCCTAACCTTAACCTGTATCACTGGGGCACATTTAACCAACACCTGGGACATCAGCGTGAGAGGGGGTGGAAGCAGAAAAATCAACATCAAAAGTCTCGAGGAAACCATAGTCCGCGTCTGATCATGTGTGTTCGGTAGCCCACAAGAAATGGCTCCAGCACAAAACCACAACTCAAACCAACCTTCTCTAACAAATCGTGTGCCATGTGTATGCAATCACCCCTCCATATAACGGACATCTCTCGCATATAACGGACATCTCATACAAATTTATCTTTTCCTTAAATTAATTACCATCCTAACCCCCTCACTCTCCCCTTCCTTCCATTCTTCCCTCTCTCCCCTCCACTCTCCCCTTCCTTCCCATTCTTCCCTCTCTTCCCCTCTCCCCTTCCTTCATTCTTCCCTCTCTTTCCCCCTCCTCCTCCCCTTCCTTCATTCTTCCCTCTACCCCTCACTCTCCCCTTCAACCCATTCTTCCTCTCCTTCCCCCCCTCCTCTCCCAACCTTCATTCTTCCCTCTCTTTCCCCCTCCTCTCCACCTTCCTTCATTCTTCCCTCTCTTCCCTCTCCTCCCCTTCCTTCATTCTTCCTCTCCTTCCCGCTCCTCTCCCCCTTCTTCCGTGCCCTCTCTTCCCTCTTCTCCCCTTCCTTCCATTCTTCCCTCTCTCCTTCCTGTCTCCCCTTCCTTCATTCTTCCTCTCTTTCCCCCTCCTCTCCCTTCCTTTAATTCTTCCCTCTCATACATCTCCTCTCCTTCATTCCATTCTTCCTCTTTCCCCCTCTCCTTCCTTCCATTCTTCCTCTCTTTCCTCCATCTCCCCTTCATTACCGTTCTTCCCTCTCTTCCCCTCACTCTCCCCTTCCTTCTGTTCTTCCTCTCCTTCCCCTCCTCTCCTTCCTTCATTCTTCCTCTCTTCCCCCTCCATCTCCCCTTCATGTTCTTCCCTCTCCTTCCCCCTCCTCTTGTATTCCATTCTTCTCTCCTTCCCCCTCACTCTCCCCTTCCTTCATTCTTCTTCCCTCTCTTCCCCTCACTCTCCCCTTCCTTCCATTCTTCCTCTCTTCCCCTCCTCTCCCCTTCCTTCCATTCTTCCTCTCAACCCCCTCCTCTCCCCCTTCCTTCCATTCTTCCTCCTCTTTTCCCCCTCCTCTCCCCTTCATACCCCATTCTTCCCTCTCTTTCCCCCTCCTCTCCCCTTGGCCTTCCATTCTTCCCTCTCTTTTCTCCTCTCCCCTTCCTTCCATTCCCTCTCACCCCCTCCTCTCCTTCCGACGTTCCTGGTCTAATAATGGCACCTCAGCCTGTGGCTCGGCCTGGAGGGAGGTGAGGTGAGGGGGAAGGTGAGAGGGTGGAGGTCGGCTGCGGATGTTGCTCGGAGAGTTCAAATCACTGAGGGAGGAGGTGGGGAGAGGAGGAGAAAGAAGTGAAAGGAGGGCTACTCATTATTGATGAGGTGAGCTATAGTATTAATTACTTCAGGGTGAACTATAGTAGGTGTTAGCCAAGGTGAGCTATAGTATTAGGTTTTACTTCAGGGTGACTATGGTATTAGGTGTTACTTCAAGGTGGGCTATGATATTGAATTAATTACTTGAGGTGAGCTATAGTGATGTTAAAATTATTACTTAAGGTGAGCTATGGTGGTGAGTGTTACTTCAAGGGTGAGCTGGTGTGGGTGTTACTTCAGGGTGAGCTATAGTATTAGGTTTTTACTTCAAGGGTGAGCTATGGTATTAGGTGATACTTTAAGGTGAGCTGTAATCCAGTGAGTGTGTTGCCTTCAAGGGTGAGCTATAGTATTAGAGTTTACTTCAAGGGTGAGCTAGCAGTGTGGGTGTGCTAAAGGTGAGCTATAGTGAGTTTTTTACCTTCAAGGTGAGCTGGTATTGGAGTGTTACTTAAGGTGAGCTAGCAGTGTGAAGTGTTACAAGGTGAGCCTATAGTATTAGAGTTTCCTTAAGGGTGAGCTGGGTGTGGGTGTTACTTCAAGGGTGAGCTATGGTATTAGGTGTTACTTCAAGGGTGAGCTATAGTATTAGGTGTTACTTCAAGGGTGAGCTATAGTATTAGGTTTTACTTCAAGGGTGAGCTATGGTATTAGGTGTTACTTCAAGGGTGAGCTATAGTATTAGGTGTTACTTCAAGGGTGAGCTATAGTATTAGGTGTTACTTCAAGGGTGAGCTATGGTATTAGGTGTTACTTCAAGGGTGAGCTATTAGGTGTTACTTCAAGGGTGAGCTATAGTATTAGGTTTTACTTCAAGGGTGAGCTATAGTATTAGGTGTTACTTCAAGGGTGAGCTATAGTATTAGGTGTTACTTCAAGGGTGAGCTATGGTATTAGGTTTTACTTCAAGGGTGAGCTATAGTATTAGGTGTTACTTCAAGGGTGAGCTATGGTATTAGGTTTTACTTCAAGGGTGAGCTATGGTATTAGGTGTTACTTCAAGGGTGAGCTATGGTATTAGGTGTTGCTTCAAGGGTGAGCTATAGTATTAGGTTTTACTTCAAGGGTGAGCTATGGTATTAGGTGTTACTTCAAGGGTGAGCTATGAGCTATAGTATTAGGTGTTACTTCAAGGGTGAGCTATAGTATTAGGTGTTACTTCAAGGGTGAGCTTATGAGTATTAGGTGTTACTTCAAGGGTGAGCTACTTCAAGGGTGAGCTATAGTACAGTATTAGGTTTTACTTCAAGGGTGAGCTATGGTATTAGGTGTTACTTTTCAAGTGTGTTGTGTTGCAGGTAATAAGTGTAATGTGTTCAGCGCTCAGGTGTCTGTTCATTGGAGAGGACAAGCTGGACCTTCAACTCACCTGTACGACAAGTGCTACTCGAGCTGGCACGTCAACAACTCTCTCACACACCACATCGTGAGCGTCTCCTCCTCGGCCGAGTTTGGTATACAACGTCTTGCAAAATACGCCGTCAGTGGTTTCTTCTGCAACGCCACCAACTACTTTTGCTTCACCTCCGGACATGATTTTAATTCCTGGTGGAGGGCCGACCTGGGCCAGCCACTTCGAGTGTCCTCCATCTTGGTTCAGACGAGGCGGGATAACTTCACTGAGTCACTGTTCCTCGGCGTCACTGTCTATCTGGGTAACTCAAGTAACTATGTGGATAACCCAGTATTCGACGTCTTCCCAGGGTCAGCTCCGCCCTGGGGGATGTTGGTGACCTTCAAGCCCTCCCAGCCTGTGACGGGTCGCTACCTCCTCTTACACGCCCCCAACTGCCAATTCTTGACCATCTGTGACGTGCAGTTACTAGGATAAGATAGTGAAGCTCCTGGAGGTTATAACTTATAGTCTAACCTAAGATACCTAACTTAACCTAACCTGACCTATCCCAACCTGCCCTAACCTAACCTGACCTATCCCAACCTGCCCTAACCTAACCTGACCTATACCAACCTGCCCTAACCTAACCTGACCTATACCAACCTGCCCTAACCTAACCTGATCTATCCTAACCTGCCCTAACCTAACCTATCCTAACCTGCCCTAACCTAACCTGACTTAACCTAACTAATTTTACTGGCCTTGATGTATGGGTAAGCGTATTAATGTACAGTACACCTAAACCTTATCGTTATCACATTCCTCTATCTCTCTTTAGGTGTCAGCGTTCTCAGATAAAAAATAAATCTTCACAGGTGTTAGATTGCCAGATGTTGTGTGGTTATAATCTGTGGTCAGGTCAGGTCAGGTCAAGAGGTCACAGGGGAATTCCACAGGTGAATTTTTTTCTCGTTTAAATAAATGTCTTACTAGTTAGCATTCTGTTCCCTGCACTGTCTATGTACATCTTTCTCACTGTGTATGTACATCTTTCTCCTGTGTATGTACAGTATTTATATCTTCACTGTGTATACCTGCAGTAACTATATATCGTTTATATACACCTTACTATATACATTGTCTACCTGCTCTCTCTCTATATATATTCTGAATCAATATGGCTTATATGACGATATTACTGGAATCTATCCTAAATTATATAAACATGTATAATAAGACAAAAATAAAGATAATAATGATGGTGATTATATTATATATTATATGAAAATGATCTATGAAGCATGGGTGATTTTTTATAGAGATTACGTGAGGATTTAACTTTATGAGAAAATTTCTGGTGGTTGATGGCAACTTTTTTAGGAGGATATTTTAAAGTTTAAAACCAAATAAAATAAACAAGAACGCCAGTCACCCCTGAGACACCGTATGCGTGAGGTTAACACCCTAGTTCTGTGTTTAATTGGTAGTTATGTGTATTTCTCCCATTTGTTCATGCCAGTGTGTGTGTGTGATTATAGTTCCTGATATACAGTATATCTACATTATAAGAAGTAATATTTATAAGAAAGCCGTGGATCTAGACAATTGACCATCCACTCTACCTATGACGCCACACACTACCTACACGGAAAATAGAGAGAATAAAAACACCAAAGAAATACGCAACCTTGATAATTAAATAAAACGATAATAAACCACAAACGCAGGAGAGACTTATATAAGAAATTAAGAAATTATCATGAGTATAAAATAGATTGATAAAATATTCAATGACAGAGAACGTGACTTGGTGATGGTGGTGGTTTTAATGTAAAGTTGAGAGTCATTTAGATGGTCATGTTCCACGGTGGCTGATTGGGGTGGGTAAAATTATCCTGAATATTAAAGTTCTAAAGTGTACTATGTGACTGACGTGAAGATTGGACACCCTAGTTTATTCCCTGTGACGATAAAACGTCCTAGTATGGTTAGGTTAGGTTAGCCATTCTCCTCGCTAGATGGTAGTGTTCTTCACGCTTGTTGGAAATTCTATTATTCTTACTAATTGCGCTAATTAATTCTTACACATGTTTTATTTCTTCATACATGTTTATTGTAATATGTGAGCTAATATATTATTCAAGTTTGTTTTATTACTTTTATTGTTTGTTCCGAGTTATGTTGATAAGCTATCTATAGAGTGTGGTAGTGTAGTCATGTCCAGCCAGGGGAGAGGAGGTGACTACTTGTTCTGGTCCACTCGGCATTATCGCCTTCATCGTTCAGGCTCTCATGATGGCGGTGAGTCAAGACACCTGTAGTTGTACAGTCAAGGTCCGTCGCTTCCCTGTTGTTAAAACGAGTCTTAGATTCAGATTAGCGAACCTGAAGTAGTAAACACTAATGTATTTTTCTGTCCATAAATGCTTCGGATTCACGAAGCTCTAACTTCGAGGTTCGTGGTTCAGGAGGAGAGGGACACAGGACTTTTGTGAGCGACTGAACCTCTACATACCTATCTATATTTGGAAACTGAAGACAATTTAACACAGTCTACCTGAAAACAGTCTGCCGCAACCATATCCTCAGTACCGAAGGCCTAATATTCAATGTCTTGTATAAATAAGTGTTAATTGTTGTGTATTGTACCTTCAGCTGACGGGAAGTGTCCAGAAGTCTTAAGAATGAGCACCCGGTTACTGGGTCAGTTTCTTCACTGGCTGGGTACTGAGCACACCTTCATGATGCTCGTAAGTTCCTTCTAAGTAAATTTGTTCTTATACAAATTGTACTTATAATTGTGCCTTTAAATGTATTGAATGACTAACTCCTTCACCATTTGTGTTTTGTTTTTACATCTTCATATTTTTTACAGATTTACAAGTTATGACAACCCACGGATGGAGGCAGTGGTGGCAGTGTACCTGTGTGGACACTGGGCCTCACTCCCACCACTGTTCTCTGGGTCGCCAGATCTTAGTGGTCGCATATTATCACTAAGGTTTTCTCATCTGGCCTTTACGAGACGACAAAATGATGCCAAACAACAAAACGTGAATAGATGGTAGGTAGAGGACATTTCAGTCGAGTGTTCATACTTGCCCGCCCCAGCTTGTATGACGATTAAATGAATAAATATCCATCATATAACAGTCTATCTATAAATCTATCGATCAAACGACAACACTGAACCAGGTAATTGTACCCTAAAGCACAGAGTGACACCAGCAAACTGTCGAGGAAGTTTAAATAAAAATATAAAATCAAATAAAGTAGCAACACTGGACGAGCTGGACACCGAAAGAGGTAAGGATACAAATATTACATCACAAGTTGTGGCCATAAATTAGTCAAACCAGCAGTAAAGAGTTTGTTTAGTGTAGATTATAAAATAAAGTATCAATAAATTATCATTGTTACTATACAACCCAACAAAAAGTGTCCCTTGAGGGATAATCGGGTTTGGACATCATTCTTGCAGCCACCAAATCATCACCGTCCATAAGTCATAGTCGACATTCCCAAGTCATCGCCCTCGTCATCGCACAGGTCATCACTTAACAAAGGCTAAAACTGTCATTTAAACGCTAAATAATATTTCTAAATAACCCTTATTAATATTTGACCCAAGTTTTATGTACTGTAAATAACTCATAATGGCAATTCAAATTAAAGAAAATGTTTTAGTTATCACTCCATATGTTACAATTTTTCAATTTTCACCCCAATTTAATTAAAATTAGTATCAGCGTGTTTTATTTAAATCTGACCTTCATTTCTGGTGCAATTAGCGTTGGCAAAACATAATTTTTTATTTATAACAGAAACTGCTAATTTACAAATAAATCTAACATTTTTGGAGCTAACCTACTCCTGTGGTGGACGGCATTATGGCTATAGACAACAGAATTTCCGCTTTTCTAGAAGTAAATATTTCCACACGAAGGACACAGTCTTGATGTTGGTAAGACAACCGTCATCTTGAAATATTTGGATTGTTTCACTGTTGTTCTCATAAACTCGCTGAATACCAGGTATTAGGGAAAGAACACTTTTCGCAGGTCATCACCAGCCTTAAAAATTGGGTTCACCGTGGACGGCTGTTCACAGTGTGCCACATTTTTAAATAGGAATCATCGACTGGAACTTCAAATTTATCTTTTCTGCAGAATTATGGTTATTATTAAATAATTTTTTAGTTATTGCACTCCCAAGCATCATCATTACGTGTACCTCGGGTTATTTATTGAAAACTTCCCATTATAATTTTCTTCATGTAATGAGGATCCTCCTCTCACACATTGCACTATTTGAACACAGACATAAGATTCTTCGATCACTGTACCTGTCGTGGGTGTATGTCACGTGAGGATACGAGCTGTATTAGTTCATACCGACATACAAGATATTTCCTTTCAAGTATAGTTTCTGGGTCACTTCAACACCTCACATAGTTCTGATACATTTTATTCTTTTTCCAGACCATTGTTCTATGTATTTTCATATGATATCTGTGGAAGTTATGTTCGCTACACTCTCACAGACGTAAATAGTATGACGTTCAAACCCTGATCCACACTTAGTCCTACAGTACACTAAGTCCGCTCAACTGACTTTTAACATTCATCTTATGCATTCCCTAGTTCTCCTTAATGCTATGAA
>NW_024755633.1:0-10428 GCF_018991925.1 Homarus americanus
ATCATGATCCTGTTTGTTATAATCATGGTCGTGGTTGTTATAATCATGGTCGTGGTTGTTATAATCATGGTATTGGTTGTAAAATCCTTTTCGTGTTTGTCATAATCATGGTCCTCGTTGACATAATCATGGTCCTGGTGGTTATAATCATGGTCCTGGTTGCAATAATCATGGTCCTGTTTGTTATAATTATGGTTGTGATTTTTATAATCATGGTCGTGGTTGTTATAATCATGGTATTGGTTGGCAAAATCCTTTTTGGGGTTGTCATAATCATGGTCGTGGTTGTTATAATCATGGTCGTGCTTGTTATAATCGTGGTCGTGGTTGTTATAATCATAGTCGTTATTGTTATAATCATGGTCATTGTTGTTATAATCATGGTCGAGGTTGTTATAATCATGGTTCTGGTTGTTGTAATCATGGTTGTGGTTGTTATAATTATGGTCGTGGTTGTTATAATCATAGTCGTGGTTGTTATAATCATAGTCTTGGTTGTTATAATCATGGTCGTGGTTGCTATAATCATAGTCGTTATTGTTATAATCATGGTCATGGTTGTTATAATCATAGTCGAGGTTGTTATTATCATGGAAGTGGTTGTTATAATCAGTGA
The DNA here is from genome assembly GCF_018991925.1 of Homarus americanus. NCBI lineage: Eukaryota > Metazoa > Arthropoda > Malacostraca > Decapoda > Nephropidae > Homarus > Homarus americanus. Next base: position 617 of record NW_024755633.1, read on the forward strand.
TGTGGTTGTTATAATCATGGTCCTCGTTGACATAATCATGGTCCTGTTTGTTATAATCATGGTCCTGGTTGCTATAATCATGGTCCTGTTTGTTATAATTATGGTTGTGGTTTTTATAATCATGGTCGTGGTTGTTATAATCATGGTCCTGTTTGTTATAATCATGGTCGTGGTTGTTTTATCATGGTCGTGGTTGTTATAATCAAGGTATTGGTTGTTAAAATCCTTTTCGTGGTTGTCATAATCATGGTCGTGGTTGTTATAACCATGGGGCGTGGTTGTTATAATCGCCGAAGTCGTGGTTGTTATAATCATGAGTGATGGGTGATAAATCGCATAGTCGTGGTTGTTATAATCATGGTCCTCGATTGACATAATCATAGCCCTGTTTTGTTGTAATCATGAATTAAGTTTGCTATAATCATGGTCCTGTTTATTTATAATTGCTGGTGTGGTTTTAACGTATAGCAGTCGTTGGTTTGTTATAATCATGGTCCTGTTTTATTTATAATCATGGTCGTGGTTTGTTTATCATGAATGCGTGGTTATTTATAATCTGCAGGTATTGGATTTATTTAAAATCCTTTTCGTGGTTTGTTATAATCATGGTCGTGGTTGTTATAATCATGGTCGTGGTTGTTATAATCATGGTTGTGGTTGTTATAATCATGGTCGTGGTTCTTATAATCATAGTCGTGGTTGTTATAATCATGGTCGTGGTTGTTATATTCATGGGCGTGCTTGTTATATTCATGGTCGTGCTCGTTGAAATCATAGTCAGTGTTGTTATAATCATGGTCGTGTTTATTATATTTATAGTCGTGGTTGTTATAATCATAATCGTGGTTGTTATAATCATAGTCGTGGTTGTTATAATCATGGTCGTGGTTGTTATAATCATGGTCGTGGTTGTTATAATCAGGGTCGTGGTTGTTATAATCATGGTCGTGGTTGTTATAATCATGGTCGTGTATTATATTTCATGATTCGTGATTGTTATAATAATAGTCGTTGTTATTTATAATCATTTTCGTGGTTATAATCATGGTCGTAGTTTATCATATTCATGGTCAGTAGTTTGTCATATTCATGGTCCGTGGTTGTTATAATCATATTTGTGATTGTTAAAATCATGGTCATGGTTATTATAATCATATTCGTGATTATTATAATCATGGTCGTGGTTGTTATAATCATGGTTGTGATTGTCATAATCATAGTCGTGGTTGTTATAATCATGGTCGTGATTATTATAATCATAGATGTGGTTGTTATAATCATGGTTGTGGTTGTTATACTTATGGTCGTGGTTGTTATAATCATTGTCGTGATTGTTATAATCATGGTCGTAGTTGTTATATTCATAGTTGTGATTGTTATAATCGTAGTCGTGTTTGTTATAATCATGGTCGTGATTGTTATAATCATAGTTGTGGTTGTTATAATCATGGTTGTGGTTGTCATAATCATGGTCGTGGTTGTTATAACCATGGGCGTGGTTGTTATAATCATTGTCGTGATTGTTATAATCATGGTCGTAGTTGCTATAATCATAGTTGTGATTGTTATAATCATAGTCGTGGTTTTTATAATCATTGTCGTGGTTGTTATAATCATGGTATTGGTTGTTAAAATCCTTTTCGTGGTTGTCATAATCATGGTCGTGGTTGTTATTACCATGGGCGTGGTTGTTATAATCATGGTCGTGGTTGTTATAATCATGGTCGTCGTTATAATAATCATGGTCGTGGTTGTTATAATCATGGTCGTGGATGTTATAATCATAGTCGTGGTTGTTATAATCATGGTCTTGGTTGTTATAATCATGGTCGTGGTTGTAATAATCATGGTCCTCGTTGACATAATCATGGTCCTGGTTGTTATAATCATGGTCCTGGTTGCTATAATCATGGTCCTGTTTGTTATAATTATGGTTGTGGTTTTTATAATCATGGTCGTGGTTGTTATAATCATGGTATTGGTTGTTAAAATCCTTTTTGGGGTTGTCGTATTCATGGTCGTGGTTGTTATAATCATGGCCGTGCTTGTTATAATCGTGGTCGTGGTTGTTATAATCATAGTCGTTATTATTATAATCATGGTCATGGTTGTTATAATCATGGTCGAGGTTGTTATAATCATGGTCCTGGTTGTTGTAATCATGGTTGTGGTTGTTATAATTATTGTCGTGGTTGTTATAATCATAGTCGTGGTTGTTATAATCATAGACTTGGTTGTTATAATCATGGTCGTGGTTGCTATAATCATAGTCGTTATTGTTATAATCATGGTCATGGTTGTTATAATCATAGTCGAGGTTGTTATAATCATGGTCGTGGTTGTTTTAATCAGTGATGTGGTTGTTATAATCATGGTCCTGGTTGCTATAATCATGGGCCTGTTTGTTATAATCCTGGTCGTGGTTGTTATAATCATGGTCGTGGTTGTTATAATCATAATCGTGGTTGTTATAATCTTGGTCCTGTTTGTTATAACACATGGTCGTGGGTGTTATAATCATGGTCGTGGTTGTTATAATCATGTCATTGGTTGTTAAAATCCTTTTCGTGGTTGTCATAATCATGGTCGTGGTTGTTATAACCATGTGCGTGGTTGTTATAATCATGGTCGTGGTTGTTATAATCATGGTCGTGGTTGTAATAATCATGGTGGTGGTTGTTATAATCGTGGTCGTGGATGTTATAATCATTATAATCATAGTCGTGGTTGTTATAATCATGGTCTTGGTTGTTATAATCATGGTCGTGGTTGTTATAATCATGGTCCTGGTTGCTATAATCATGGTCCTGTTTGCTATAATTATGATCGTGGTTGTTATAATCATGGTCGTGGGTGATATAATCATAGTCGTGGTTGTTATAATCATTGTCGTGGTTGCTATAATCATGGTCGTGGTTCTTATAATCATAATCGTGGTTGTTATATTCAATGTCGTGATTGTTATAATCATAGTCGTGGTTGTTATAATCATAGTCGTGGTTGTTATAATCATGGTATTGGTTGTTAAAATCCTTTTCGTGGTTATCATAATCATGGTCGTGGTTGTTATAATCATAGTCGTGGTTGTTATAGTCATACTCGTGGTTGTTATATTCATGGTCGTGCTTGTTATATTCATGGTCGTAGTTGTTATAATAATAGTCGTGGTTGTTATAATCATTTTCGTGGTTATAATCATGGTCGTGGTTGTCATATTCATGGTCGTGGTTGTCATATTCATGGTCGTGGTTGTTATAATCATAGTCGTGGTTGTTAAAATCATGGTCGTGGTTGTTATAATGATTGTCGTGATTGTTATAATCATGGTCGTGGTTGTTATAATCATAGTCGTGGTTGTTATATTCATGGCCGTGCTTGTTATATTCATGGTCGTGATTGTTATAATAATAGTCGTTGTTGTTATAATCATTTTCGTGGTTATAATCATGGTCGTGGTTGTCATATTCATGGTCTTGGTTGTCATATTCATGGTAGTGGGTGATAAAATCATATTCGTGGTTGTTATAATCATGGTCCTCGTTGACATAATCATGGCCCTGTTTGTTATAATCATGGTCCTGGTTGCTATAATCATGGTCCTGTTTGTTATAATTATGGTTGTGGTTTTTAACATCATGGTCGTGGTTGTTATAATCATGGTCCTGTTTGTTATAATCATGGTCGTGGTTGTTTTATCATGGTCGTGGTTGTTATAATCAAGGTATTGGTTGTTAAAATCCTTTTCGTGGTTGTCATAATCATGGTCGTGGTTGTTATAACCATGGGCGTGGTTGTTATAATCATGATCGTGGTTGTTATAATCATGGTAGTGGGTGATATAATCATAGTCGTGGTTGCTATAATCATGGTCGTGGTTCTTATAATCATAGTTGTGGTTCTTATAATCATGGTCGTGGGTGGTATAATCATAGTCGTGGTTGTTATATTCAATTTCGTGATTGTTATAATCATAGTCGTGGTTGTTATAATCATAATCGTGGTTGTTATAATCATGGTATTGGTTGTTAAAATCCTTTTCGTGGTTATCATAATCATGGTCGTGGTTGTTATAATCATAGTCGTGGTTGTTATAATCATATTCGTGGTTGTTATATTCATGGCCGTGCTTGTTATATTCATGGTCGTGATTGTTATAATAATAGTCGTTGTTGTTATAATCATTTTCGTGGTTATAATCATGGTCGTGGTTGTCATATTCATGGTCGTGGTTGTCATATTCATGGTCGTGGTTGTTATAATCATATTTGTGATTGTTAAAATCATGGTCATGGTTATTATAATCATATTCGTGATTGTTATAATCATGGTCGTAGTTGTTATAATCATAGTTGTGATTGTCATAATCATAGTCGTGGTTGTTATAATCATGGTCGTGATTGTTATAATCATAGATGTGGTTGTTATAATCATGGTTGTGGTTGTTATACTTATGGTCGTGGTTGTTATAATCATTGTCGTGATTGTTATAATCATGGTCGTAGTTGTTATATTCATAGTTGTGATTGTTATAATCGTAGTCGTGTTTGTTATAATCATGGTCGTGATTGTTATAATCATAGTTGTGGTTGTTATAATCATGGTTGTGGTTGTCATAATCATGGTCGTGGTTGTTATAACCATGGGCGTGGTTGTTATAATCATTGTCGTGATTATTATAATCATGGTCGTAGTTTACTATAATCATAGTTGTGATTATTTATAATCAAAGTCGTGGTTTTTTTATAATCATGGTCGTAGTTTATTTATAATCATGGTATTGGTTATTAAAATCCTTTTCGTGGTTGTCATAATCATGGTCGTGATTTGATATTTATTACCGTAGGCGTGGTTGTTATAATCATGGTCGTGGTTGTATTAATCATGGTCGTGGTTGTTATAATCATAGTCATGGATGTTATAATCATAGTCGTGGTTGTTATAATCATGGTCTTGGTTGTTATAATCGTGGTCGTGGTTGTTATAATCATGGTCCTCGTTGACATAATCATGGTCCTGGTGGTTATAATCATGGTCCTGGTTGCAATAATCATGGTCCTGTTTGTTATAATTATGGTTGTGGTTTTTATAATCATGGTCGTGTTTGTTATATTCATGGTATTGGTTGTAAAAATCCTTTTTGGGGTTGTCATAATCATTGTCGTGGTTGTTATAATCATGGTCGTGCTTGTTATAATCGTGGTCGTGGTTGTTATAATCATAGACGTTATTGTTATAATCATGGTCATGGTTGTTATAATCATGGTCGAGGTTGTTATAATCATGGTCCTGGTTGACATAATCATGGTCCTGGTTGTTATAATCATGGTCCTGGTTGCTATAATCATGGTCCTGTTTGCTATAATTATGATCGTGGTTGTTATAATCATGGTCGTGGGTGATATAATCATAGTCGTGGTTGTTATAATCATGGTCGTGGTTGCTATAATCATGGTCGTGGTTCTTATAATCCTTAGGCCTATTTATTTGCATAATCCTGGTCGTAGTTGTTATAATCATGGTCGTGGTTGTTATAATCATAATCGTGGATTTGTTATAATCTTGGTCTGTTTTATTTATAACTTTTTGTGGTCGTGGGGTGTTATAATCATGGTCGTAGTTGTTATAATCATGTCATTGGTTGTTAAAATCCAGCACTAAGTGGTTGTCTGTCATGGGTCGTGGTTGTTATAACCATGTGCGTAGTTGTTATAATGTGGTCGTGGTTTATTTATAATCTGGTCGTAGTTATAATAATCATATTGATTGATTTATTATAATCATGGTCGTGGATGTTATAATCATTATAATCATAGTCGTGGTTGTTATAATCATGGTCTTGGTTGTTATAATCATGGTCGTGGTTGTTATAATCATGGTCCTCGTTGACATAATCATGGTTCTGGTTGTTATAATCATGGTCCTGGTTGCTATAATCATGGTCCTGTTTGCTATAATTTTGATTGTGGTTGTTATAATCATAGTCGTGGGTGATATAATCATAGTCGTGGTTGTTATAATCATGGTCGTGGTTGCTATAATCATGGTCGTGGTTCTTATAATCATAATCGTGGTTGTTATATTCAATGTCGTGATTGTTATAATCATGGTCGTGGTTGTTATAATCATAGTCGTGGTTGTTATAATCATGGTATTGGTTGTTAAAATCCTTTTCGTGGTTATCATAATCATGGTCGTGGTTGTTATAATCATAGTCGTGGTTGTTATAGTCATAGTCGTGGTTGTTATATTCATGGTCGTTCTTGTTATATTCATGGTCGTAGTTGTTATAATAATAGTCGTGGTTGTTATAATCATTTTCGTGGTTATAATCATGATCGTGGTTGTCATATTCATGGTCGTGGTTGTCATATTCATGGTCGTGGTTGTGATAATCATAGTCGTGGTTGTTAAAATCATGGTCGTGGTTGTTATAATGATTGTCGTGATTGTTATAATCATGGTCGTAGTTGTTATAATCATAGTTGTGATTGTTATAATCATGGTTGTGGTTGTTATAATCATGGTCCTCGTTGACATAATCATGGTCCTGGTTGTTATAATCATGGTCCTGGTTGCAATAATCATGGTCCTGTTTGTTATATTTATGGTTGTGGTTTTTATAATCATGGTCGTGGTTGTTATAATCATGGTATTGGTTGTTAAAATCCTTTTTGGGGTTGTCATAATCATGGTCGTGTTTGTTATAATCATGGTCGTGCTTGTTATAATCGTGGTCGTGGTTGTTATAATCATAGTCGTTATTGTTATAATCATGGTCATGGTTGTTATAACCATGGTCGAGGTTGTTATAATCATGGTCCTGGTTGTTGTAATCATGGTTGTGGTTGTTACAATTATTGTCGTGGTTGTTATAATCATAGTCGTGGTTGTTATAATCATAGTCTTAGTTGTTATAATCATGGTCGTGGTTGCTATAATCATAGTCGTTATTGTTATAATCATGGTCATGGTTGTTATAATCATAGTCGAGGTAGTTATAATCATGGAAGTGATTGTTATAATCAGTGATGTGGTTGTTATAATCATGACCCTGGTTGCTATAATCATGGTCCTGTTTGTTATAATCATGGTCGTGGTTGTTATAATCATGGTCCTGGTTGCTATAATCATGGTCCTGTTTGTTATAATCATGGTCGTGTTTGTTATAATCATGGTCGTGGTTGTTATAATCATGGTCGTGGTTGTTATAATCATGGTCGTTGTTGTTATAATCATAGTCGTGGTTGTTATAATCATGGTCGTGGTTGTTATAATCATAATTGTGGTTGTTATAATCATGATCCTGTTTGTTATAATCATGGTCGTGGTTGTTATAATCATGGTATTGGTTGTTAAAATCCTTTTCGTGGTTGTCATAATCATGGTCGTGGTTGTTATAACCATGGAAGTGGTTGTTATAATCATGGTCGTGGTTGTAATAATCATGGTCGTGGTTGTTATAATCATAGTCGTGGTTGTTATAATCATGATCGTGGATATTATAATCATTGTCGTGGTTGTTATAAATCATGGTCTTGGTTGTTATAATCACTGGTCATGGTTGTTATACTCATGGGCCTCGTTGACATAATCATGGTCCTGTTTGTTATAATCATGGTCCTGGTTGCTATAATCATGGTCCTGTTTGTTATAATTATGGTTGTGGTTTTTATAATCGTGGTCGTGGTTGTTATAATCATGGTCGTGGTTGTTATAATCATGGTATTGGTTGTTAAAATCCTTTTCATTAGTTGTCGCAATGTAATTGGTAGTTGTTATAGCCATGGGCGTGGTTATTATAATCATGAGTCAGTAGTTGTTATAATCATGAATTAAATGGGTGATATAATCATAGTCGTAGTTTGTTATAATCATGGTAGTTGCTATAATCATGATCGTGGTTCTTATAATCATAGTCGTGGTTCTTATAATCATGATCATGGGTGATATAATCATAGTCGTGGTTGTTGCCGTGTGGTCGTGGTTGCTATAATCATGGTCGTGGTTCTTATAATCATAGTCGTGCTTGTTATAATCGTGGTCGTGGTTGTTATAATCATAGACGTTATTGTTATAATCATGGTCATGGTTGTTATAATCATGGTCGAGGTTGTTATAATCATGGTCCTGGTTGACATAATCATGGTCCTGGTTGTTATAATCATGGTCCTGGTTTCTATAATCACGGTCCTGTTTGCTATAATTATGATCGTGGTTGTTATAATCATGGTCGTGGGTGATATAATCATAGTCGTGGTTGTTATAATCATGGTCGTGGTTGCTATAATCATGGTCGTGTTTCTTATAATCATAATCGTGGTTGTTATATTCAATGTCGTGATTGTTATAATCATGGTCGTGGTTGTTATAATCATAGTCGTGGTTGTTATAATCATGGTATTGGTTGTTAAAATCCTTTTCGTGGTTATCATAATCATGGTCGTGGTTGATATAATCATAGTCGTGGTTGTTATAGTCATAGTCGTGGTTGTTATATTCATGGTCGTGCTTGTTATATTCATGGTCGTGGTTGTTATAATACTAGTCGTGGTTGTTATAATCATTTTCGTGGTTATAATCTTGGTCGTGGTTGTCATATTCATGGTCGTGGTTGTCATATTCATGGTCGTGGTTTTTATAATCATAGTCGTGGTTGTTAAAATCATGGTCGTGGTTGTAATAATGATTGTCGTGATTGTTATAATCATGGTCGTAGTTGTTATAATCATAGTTGTGATTGTTATAATCATAGTCGTGGTTGTTATAATCATGGTCGTAGTTGTTATAATCATAGTTGTGATTGTCATAATCATTGTAATGGTTGTTATAATCATGGTCGTGATTGTTATAATCATAGTTGTGGTTGTTATAATCATGGTCGTGGTTGTTATAATCATGGTATTGGTTGTTCGTCCTTTTCGTAGTTTAATCATAATCATGGTCCGTGGTTATTTATAACCATGGGCGTGGTTGTTATAATCATGGTCGTGGTTGTTATAATCATGGTCGTGGTTGTAATAATCATGGTAGTGGTAGTTATAATCATGGTCATGGATGTTATAATCATAGTCGTGGTTGTTATAATCATGGTCCTGGTTGTTATAATCATGGTCCTGTTTGCAATAATCATGGTCCAGCTTGTTATAATTATGGTTGTGGTTTTTATAATCATGGTCATGGTTGTTATAATCATGGTCGAGGTTGTTATAATCATGGTCCTGGTTGACATAATCATGGTCCTGGTTGTAATAATGATTGTCCTGGTTTCTATAATCATGGTCCTGTTGCTATAATTATGATCGTGGTTGTTATAATCATGGTCGTGGGTGATATAATCATAGTCGTTGTTGTTATAATCATGGTCGTGGTTGCTATAATCATGGTCGTGGTTCTTATAATCATAATCGTGTTGTTATATTCAATGTCGTGATTGTTATAATCATGGTCGTGGTTGTTATAATCATAGTCGTGGTTGTTATAATCATGGTATTGGTTGTTAAAATCCTTTTCGTGGTTATCATAATCATGGTCGTGGTTGTTATAATCATAGTCGTGGTTGTTATAGTCATAGTCGTGGTGGTTATATTCATGGTCGTGCTTGTTATATTCATGGTCGTGGTTGTTATAATAATAGTCGTGGTTGTTATAATCATTTTCGTAGTTATAATCATGGTCGTGGTTGTCATATTAATGGTCGTGGTTGTCATATTCATGGTCGTGGTTGTTATAGATCATAGTCGTGGTTGTTAAAATCATGGTCGTGGTTGTTATAATGATTGTCGTGATTGTTATAATCATGGTCGTAGTTGTTA
>NW_024755634.1:0-17500 GCF_018991925.1 Homarus americanus
ATCAGTAATACTTCGGTGTTGGAGCAGTCAACAGAAGGTCAGGGAACAGTCAACAGAAGGTCAGGAGCAATCAACAGGGGTCAGGAGCATCAGCAGAGGTCAGGAGCAGTTAACAGGGAGTCAAGGAGACGTCAGCAGGGAGTCAGAGCAGTTAACAGAAGGTCAGGGCAGTCAACAGGAGTCAGGAAGCGGTTAACAGGGGTCAGAGCAGTTAACAAAGGGTCAGGAGCAGTCAACAGGGGTCAGAGCAGTTGAACAGGGTCAGGCCAGTCAGCAAGAGTCAGGAGCAGTCAACAAGGGAGTCAAGAGCAGTTAACAGGGGTCAGGAACGAAACAGGTGTTAAGGAGCGGTCAACAAGGGTCAGGAGCCCAGTTAACAGGGTCAGGAGCATTCAAAGGGTTCAGGAGCAGTTAACACGAGGTCAAAGCAGTTAACAGAGATAAGGGCGGTCAACAAGGGGTCAGGGCAGTTAACAGAGTTCAGGAGGTCAACAGAGTCAGGGCAGTCAACCAGTCCATCACTAACACGAGAAGTCATATGGAAGAGATTGCCGGAGGAAGAAAAAAGATATAGAGGAGAGAAAGGAAGGGAAAGGAGGATCAGAGGAAGGAGGTGGGGAGGGAGTGGGTAGAAGGAAGGAAGGTAGGGAGGGTGGGGAGAGGAAGGAGGTAGGGAGAATGGGGAGAGGAAGGGAGGTTGGGAGGGGGGGTGGGGGAGGGAAGAGGTTGGAGGGAGTGGGGAGAGGAGAAGCGAGAGAGGGAGGAGTGGGAGAGGAGGGAGGGAGAGGAGGAAGGGAGGGGAAGGGGGAGGGAGGGGAGGGATAGGAGAGGAAGGGAGGGAGGGAGGGAGTGGGGAGGGAAGGGAGGGGGGAGGAGGTGGGGGAGAGGAAGGGAGGTGGGGAGGGGGAGAGAGGGGAGGGGGGGGGGAAAAAAAGAGGGAGGAAGAGGTAAGGAATGAGTAGACTCTCAATACTGGGTGACAAACCATACAGAGTTAAATGAAAGATTTATTTAAAGACACATTTGGTGGTGAGAGGTGGTGGTGAGTGGTGTGAGTGTGGTGGTGGTGGTGGTAGTGGAGATGGTGAGTGGTGGTAGGTGAGTGAGGTGGTGAGTGGTAGTTAGTGGCAGTGTTTGAAGTGATGGTGTGGTGGGGTAGTGGGGTGGTGAGTGGTAGTGGTGATGGCAGCAGTGATGGTGGTGGTGATGCAGGTGGTGGTGGTGGTAAGTCAGAGGGTGGTGGTGGTGGTGAGTGGTGGTGGTGAAGTGGGGGTGGTGGGTGGTGGTGGTGAGGGTGAGTGATGGTGGTAGTGAGTGAGTGGGGGTGGTGGGGGAGAGGTGAGGTGGTGGTGAGTCCTGGGGTGAAAGGTGAGGTGGTGGTGGAGTGGTGGTGGTGGTGGTGAGTGATGGTGGTAGTGAAGTGAGTTGGTGGTGAGGGTGGTGGTGATGGTAGTAGGAATGAGCCGTGGTGTAGTGGTTGGGGTAGTGATGTTGGTGTGAAGGTAGTGGTTGTGGTGGTGGTAGTGGCGTGATGAAGTCAGTGGCGTGAGACAGGAAGTTGACGTGTAGGGGAATGTTCCACACCACCCACACACCACACCCACACACACACACCCACACACACACACACACACACACACACACTAACACTCTCTGGATGGAGTTCAACTAACATGGTCTATCAGGATTGTGGTGAACTCGCTGTCAGTTTCTTTGTTGCCCTTCAGCCACTTCAGGAAATTCACCCCTCACACCTTAACTCAGCTCGACAGTATTATCTTAACACCTGGATAAACCCTCAAGAATCTCACCTATTGTATACCTATATAATGGCTTAATTTGATTCGATAAACACATGGGGATTAATTCTAATTAGCTGTTTTTAGCACCCCCAGGTGGCGTATAAAATTTCTTTCATCTTCCACTTAAAAAAAAAAATAATTAAACACCTCCTGATAATCAGTTGCAAAAAAATAAAAAAAAATATTACATTAACGAATTCAAACTTGTTATCATTTTTCTACACAACTTGAGTTCTTTGCTGACTAAAACATCATTAACAGAAGATTAAGAACTAGGAAGAATCTTTTTTTATATTAAATTAGGAGGGAAAAATACTGCAAAAACACAATAGTGAAACGTCGTAAGTAGATGTTTGTATTGGCTTGTGATGTTCAACAGAGAGAGAGGAGAGAGGAGTAAGAGAAATAATAATAATAATGATAATAATAATACAATTTCACTGATTGAATTTTCCATTATAAGAAGGACACAATATGAAAAAAGTTACATATAATGTGAAATTGAGACAGTTCTCGTGGTCTTTGTCGTAGAGGGCGATAAATCCCCCTCGTTCAATGAAGAGAGAGATAAGAGATAACCACACCTGAGGACACCCGTTGAGACTGATGAGAGACAGAGGAAGACAAAGAGACAGAGGAGAGAGAGAGAGAGAGAGAGGCAGTTAAAGACAATTTCCAGGTTGTTTCCGTGTTGCATACAAAGTCACACCGATTGAAGCTCTGTATTTATGAAGTACAACCGTGTGTGATGTGTGTGTGTATGTGTGTGTGTTGTGTGTGTGTGTGTGTGTGAGAGAGAGAGATTATTGTGCAGTAATTACTCAGTTTCTGTCAATCTGTTTGTGTCTTGACATACACCTCAATATATTTGTTTGTATGTCTTCTTGCCTATCTAATCTAACCTAATTAAACCATGATTTTAGTGAACCAGTCATGACAACACACACACACACACACACTGCCTCTTTAAGTTGAGTTTTCCAGACAAGTGCTTTCAGTGTTCCTGTTCAAAGATCAACACTCCACCACCGCCGCTACACAACCCTGACTGTTTCATAAAAATGTCCTGGACTCGTCGACACTCGTGATGAGACAGAAACATGCAAGAATCTCTTTATGTCACACTGAGGATACTCGTTGATTAAGGCTTCATAAGTAACTGGTATGTTAGGTTAGGTTAGGTTAGGTTAATTTGTATGACTATTAAAATGATAATGTTCAGGATCGTTTATCGCCAGTCAAAAAGTTTCAAAAATTGAAATACATATTTATACTTCAATTGGCAATTATCCCAATGTAGCGTAATATATATATACGTATATATATATATATATATATATATATATATATATATATATATATATATATATATATATATATATAGTACAGCACTGTACATATATTCCTCAGACTGTCACACACACACACACACACACACACACACACACACACACACACACACACACACACACACACCACCATCATAACATTACCCCAGAGCTTAATTAGAGAGTTATTACACAATCTCAATTCCTTTACAGATTGAAGGTAATTCTTACCAAGATAAAAGACAGGCCAGAAAAAAATAATTTGCGGACAACGCAACAGACAAAGCAGCTTTCACTAACGTCACTCATGCTGATGACGAGACATGTGGAGGAGAAAAAGACGCATTAGTGTACAGGAGGTAGTGGTGGTGGGTAGTGGTGGAATTGCTGGTGGTGGGTGGTGAATACTGGTGGTGGTGGTGGTGGTGGTGGGTGGTAGTGGGTAGTGGTGGAGGTACTGGTGGTGGGTGGGTGGTGGATACTGGTGGTGGTGGTGGTGGTGGGTGTAGTGGGTAGTGGTGGGTACTGGTGGTGGGTGGTGGGTACTGGTGGTGGTGGTGGTGGTGGGTGGTGTTGAGTTGACAGGAAGTTGACAGGCTGATGTAAACCCCTCTCCCTCACACACACTCTCGGCCATCAGAGAGTCAGATGTATCTACGCCTCACTCCTGGGCAGCCTGTGACCCCCACCTCAACGCCCTCCCTCAACTCCTCCTCCCCACCGGGATCTCAGCAAAATCCAGCCAAAGGTGACAATTTCACCTCGGACAGACAATGTTGGAACCACTGAAAACAACACTAAGCAGTAACAGTTGAGAGTCATGGCCAAAATAACCTTCACACCGCTAGTAGTAGATCCTGGGACACCAAAAATATCAGCCCCTGACGACGTTTTTATACGCACAAGGGCAAGACCAGCCCTGATATTCACTGTAAACTATAATTTGTATGTTCAATTAATTCTTCTTTCCTTTTTGTAATGAAAGCTTTGTTAACCGACTCACTCCCCATGTACCTGTATGTAATAAATAATTCCTGCTCAATACTTATTTTCACCTTGCTTTAAACATTTTCAATATACGTTTAATTATTATTATTATTATTATTATTATTATTATTATTATTATTAGCATTATTATTATTATTATTTACCCACCTCCCCTCCCTTCAACACACACACACCTACCCCCCACACCCTCCCTCAAACACCACCCTCCACACACACACACACACCTCCACCTCTCACCCACACACCCCTCCCCACACCCCTCACACACACACCCCACCTCCCACACACCACACCCCACACACCTCCCCACACACCCCTTCCCACACACACACACACACACACACACACACACACACACACACACCCCACCCACACCCTCTCCCACCCCCACCCCTCCCCACCCCCCTCCCACACACACACACACACACACCTCCCCACCCCTCTCCCACCCACACACCTCCCACACCCTCTCACACACACACCACACCCCTCACCCCCCACCCCTCCCACTATCCACACACACCCCATTCCCCCCACCCCTCTCCCACCCCACACACACACCTCTCCCACACACACAAACACACACACAGCTTCGTTACACTTATCCTAGGGCAGTTCTAAGTCCTGTCTCTGGTTATATTTTTCACTGTAAAGACACATAGCATAATAGAGTGCAGTAGTGGGCTCCTCGCCGCTCTTGTATGGATCAGCTCTCCTCACCACTGCCTTGTGATTAAATAGTCTGGAATTTGTGACTTTTTTTTAAAGGTTTCTACGACCAGACGACCTGTACTGATTACGGACTTGTAGATGATGTTCCAGAATTGGACTAAAAGTGTATTATCGATTATTGTATATTGTATTGTTGTATGTTATGTGTTGTATATTTAAGTTCTTATTTGTGAGAAGTTTTTGAGAGGGCTGGAGGATCAAGATGTGAATCAGCTCGTAGTTAGTTGTCGTGAGACGTTTTGTTTCCTCATGATAATACCTTGAACTCCATCAAATAGTTAAGTAATTAGTAATAAGGAATGTGTGGAGATTGACAGTTTGACCTCACAGTGTGTGTGTGTGTTTCGAGTAGGAGAAGGATGAAAACGAAATACCTCACAAAAATGCCCTACTATAATGCCTCACATAATGCCTCACTATAATGCCTCACATAAATGCCTCACTATAATGCCTCACATAATGCCTCACTATAATACCTCACATAATGCCCCCACTATAATGCCTCACATAATGCCTCACTATAATGCCTCACATAATGCCTCCCTCATAACCTCATAATGCCTCCCATAACCTCATAATGCCTCACATAATGCCTCCCATAGTACTCCCATAATGCCTCCCTAATGCCTGGCAGGACTCTGAGGACCGGCTGCGTTCACAGGAACTTGGTGGTGTCCTCATCATTCACTTCCTGGTGATGGTCGTCCTGAGCGAGCCCTTCATCCTCATCGTCAGACACGTACCTACCGTGACGTGGTGAGTGAGTGTGTGTGTGTGTGTGTGTGTGTGTGTGTGTGTGTGTGTGTGTGTCTCATCGTTAAACCTGCATGCGGTGAGTCTTTGCAAATCACCAGATTGATTATATTATGCAAGGTGCTTATAACAGATAAACCAGATGTTGATGCTTGCAAGATCAGGTAACTCAAGTGTTGATGTTACAAGACTGACAGGTAACTCAAGTGTTGATGTTGCAAGACTGACAGGTAACTCAAGTGATGATGTTGCAAGACTGACAGGTAAGACTGTATTGTTATTGCAGGACTGGTTGTGCAAGACACTACTGGCCCTCAGGATGTACGCTCAGATGGCTTCATCAACTGGATGTTCGTGGAGGGCTGTTCCTTCACTCAGAGGCTCACCTGCAACGTCTTCGACTCTGGCCCCTTCACCTCTCATATACTA
Organism: Homarus americanus; assembly: GCF_018991925.1. Taxonomy (NCBI): domain Eukaryota; kingdom Metazoa; phylum Arthropoda; class Malacostraca; order Decapoda; family Nephropidae; genus Homarus; species Homarus americanus. The sequence goes on from NW_024755634.1 coordinate 6,053, forward strand.
TTGGCTGGGGTGAGTACTACCTGAGCCTGGGATGAGTTACCGATCTGGGACAACCATAGGAGGACCGTGTTACCGGGATCTGGGGGCACCATAGGAGGACCGTGTTACCGGGATCTGGGGCACCCTTGGAGGACCGTGTTACGGATCTGGGGCACCCTTGGAGGACCGTGTTGCGGGATCTGGGGCACCCTTGGAGGACCGTGTTACGGGATCTGGGGGCACCCTTGAGGACCGTGTTACGGGATCTGGGGCACCTTGAGGACCGTGTTACTGGATCTGGGGCACCCTTGGAGGACTGTAAGCATGGATCTGGGGCACCCTTGGAGGACCGTGTTACTGGATCTGGGGCACCTTGGAGGACCGTGTTACGGATTCACCCTTGAGGACTGTACCGGGATCTGGGGGCACCCTGAGGACCGTGTTACTGGGATCTGGGCACCCTTTGGAGGACCGTGTTACCGGGATCTGGGACACCATAGGAGGACCAAAGCCGGATCTGGGGCACCCTTGGAGGACCGTGTTACGGGATCTGGGGCACCCTTGAGGACCGTGTTACTGGATCTGGGACACACCCTTGGAGGACTGTGTTACCGGGATCTGGGGCACCCTTGGAGGACCGTGTTACTGGATCTGGGGGCACCCTTGGAGGACCGTGTTACAGGATCTGGGACACTTGGAGGACTGTGTTACGGATCTGGGACACCATAGGAGGACCGTGTTACGGATCTGGGCACCCTTGGAGGACCGTGTTACGGGATCTGGGGCACCATAGGAGGACCGTGTTACCGGGATCTGGGACACCCTTGGAGGACCGTGTTACTGGATCTGGGGCACCCCTGGAGGACCGTGTTACGGGATCTGGGACACCCTTGAGGACCGTGTTACCGGGATCTGGGGCACCCTTGAGGACCGTGTTACCGGGATCTGGGACACCTGAGGACCGTGTTACTGGATCTGGGGCACTTTTGAGGACCGTGTTACCGGGATCTGGGACACCTGGAGGACCGTGTTACTGGATCTGGGACACCATAGAGGACCAGACCGGGATCTGGGGCACCTTGGAGGACCGTGGCCGGGATCTGGGGCACCATAGGAGGACCGTGTTACTGATCTGGGACACCTTGAGGACCGTGTTACCGGGATCTGGGGCACCCTTGGAGGACCGTGTTACCGGGATCTGGGACACCCTTGAGGACCGTGTTACTGGATCTGGGCACCTGAGGACCGTTAGCTGGATCTGGGGCACCCTTGGAGGACCGTGTTACAGGATCTGGACACCTTGGAGGACCGTGTTACTGGGATCTGGGACACCATAGGAGGACTGTGTTACTGGATCTGGGGCACCTTGGAGGACCGTGTTACCGGGATCTGGGGCACCCTTGAGGACCGTGTTACCGGGATCTGGGGCACCCTTGGAGGACCGTGTTACGGATCTGGGGCACCCTTGGAGGACCGTGTTACCGGGATCTGGGGCACTTGAGGACCGTGTTACGGGATCTGGGACACCTTGGAGGACCGTGTTACGGATCTGGGGCACCTTTGAGGACCGTGTTACCGGGATCTGGCACCTTGGAGGACCGTGTTACCGGGATCTGGGACACCATAGGAGGACCGTGTTACTGGATCTGGGGCACCTTGAGGACCGTGTTACCGGGATCTGGGACACCATAGGAGGACCAACGGCGATCTGGGGCACCCTTGGAGGACCGTGTTACTGGGATCTGGGACACCATAGGAGGACCTGTTACCGGGATCTGGGACACCTCAGGAGGACCGTGTTACCGGGATCTGGGGCACCCTAGGCTGTGTTACCGATCTGACTGAACTTTCTACAGTAACATACAACTCAAACACAAGTTTCGAAAGACGTTTATAGTCTTAGATACTCCAGTAATTAATAACAAAGAACTTGGGGGTAAATTAAATCATGCTGGCCTGTATTATGTATTGTCAAGGTCACACAAAAAGATCATGTCAACACGCGTCATTATAAACAGTGTAGAATAGACAGTTCATGCGATTCTCAAACAAACAGATAGGATAATTCATGATTTTGTAGAGGGAGGATTGGGGGAGAGGGGAGGGAGAGGGGAGGAGAGGGGAAGGGGCGGGGGGAGGGAAGAAGGGAGGGATGCTTGAATTTCGACTTGTTCTTCAAGGTATAGTTGAGGTGTTGTTGTTATATTGCAGGGGCGCCGTTGGTGTTCATCCTGGCCTGGGCTACTACCATGTCCCTGCGCTATCCCGTCCATCTGTTGGCAGGGCTACGGCGATTCCTACTGTATGTGTGGATACTAGTAGCACCCATGGTCACTGCTCTGATGAGGTAGCACCCATGGTCACTGCTCTGATGGTAAGTAGCACCCATGGTTATTGCCCTAATGGTCGGTAGCACCCATGGTCACTGCTCTGATTGTAGGTAGCACCCGTGGTTATTGCCCTAATGTAGAAGACCCATGGTCACTGCTCTGATGGTAGGGTAGAGGAGAACCACAGCCTACACGACAAGGGAGAGGAGAACCACAGCCCATACGACAAGGGGAGAGGAGAACCACAGCCTACACGACAAGGAGAGGAGAACCACAGCCTACACGACAGGGAGAGGAGAAACCACAGCCTACACAACAAGGGAGAGGAGAACCACAGCCTACACAACAAGGGGAGAGGAGAAACCACAGCCTACACAACAGGAGAGGAGACCACAGCCTCACGACAGGGAGAGAGAACACAACCTACACAACAAGGAGAGGAGAACCACAGCCCATCAACAAGGGGAGAGGAGAACCACAGCCTACACGACAAGGGGGAGAGGAGAACCACAGCCTACACGACAAGGAGAGGAGAACCACAGCCCTACATGACTAGGTAGTAGGTGAGTTGGCAGGTACCAAACAGGGAGGTACTACCGCCTGGGAAGATATTGGAAGCATAATGTGTTGTCTAATGGTAGACCCTGCTTCCACATGGCATCACGAAAATTGTGACCAAGTCCCAGGTTGCTGATCTGACTTTCTGCCTCATTTATTACACACAATTGCAGGGTCTCAATTGTTTCTCTTACTAATGACAATACAACAGTGACTCCTGCCTGGGGGTAATCCCAGTAAAAAAAAAAAAAAAGTAGAGGAGAATAACAGCCCACACGACAAGGGTGAAGAGAATGAAGGCCTGATCTGGAGAACTCCGGGTCATATGTCTTCTCTCTAATTGACATCGTCTCTTTATATCCGTATGTCTATATGTCTATTCTGTCCGTCCATCTGTCTATATCTCCCCGTCTGTCCGTCTATTCTTTATCTTTTCTCTCAATTTGTCTGTCTTTTCTCTGTCTCTTTGTCTGTCTATTTTGCTCTTACTTCATCTATCTGTCTATTCCTTATCTTTCTCTATTTTTATCTATCTGTCTATTCTTTTGTCTCCTCTCTATCTGTCTATTTGTCTCTCTCTCTCTCTCTCTCTCTCTCCATATATCTATCATTTTCCTATTTCTTCCGCCTATCTCTATTTACATTTTATTCATCCGTCTTCATCAACCTTGAAAATTAATACATAACTTATACATTATTATACAAGTGATGCGTCTGTTTGTGTTTCTTTACTGTATGTTTGTGGTGTTTAGTGAGTGTTTGGTGGTGTTTGGTGATGTTTGGGGTGGGTGTTTGGTGATGTTTGTGGTGTTTGGTGGTGTTTAGTGAGTGCTTGGTGGTGTTTGGTGATGAATGAGTGTTTTGTGATGTTTAGTGAGTGCTTGGTGGTGTAGTGAGTGCTTGGTGGTGTTTGGTGGTGTTTGTGTGTTTGGTGGTGTTTGGTGATGTTTAGTGAGTGTTTGGTGGTGTTTAGTTAGTGCTTGGTGGTGTTTAAGATGTTTGTGTGTGTTTGGTGGTGTTTGTTGGTGCTTGGTGGTGGTGTTTAAGTGGTGTTTAGGGTGTTTGGTGGTGTTTGTGTGTGTTTGGTGGTGTTTGGTGGTGTTTGTGTGTGTTGGTGGTGTTTAGTGAGTGCTTGGTGATGTTTAGTGAGGTTTGGTGATGTTTAGTGAGTGTTTGGTGGTGTTTGGTGGTGTTTGGTGGTGTTTAGTGAGTGCTTGGTGTTTGGTGTGTGTGTGTGTGTTTGGTGGTGTTTGGTGATGTTTGTGTGTGTTTGGTGGTGTTTAGTGAGTGCTTGGTGGTGTTTGGTGATGTTTGTGTGTGTTTGGTGGTGTTTAGTGAGTGCTTGTGGTGTTTGGTGGTGTTTGTGTTTATGTGTTTAGTGAGTGTTTGTGGTGTTTGTTGATGTTTAGTGAGTGTTTGGTGATGTTTAGTGAGTGTTTGGTAGATGTTTAGTGAGTGTTTGGTGGTGTTTGGTGGTGTTTGGTGATGTTTAGTGAGTGTTTTGTAGTGTTTGGTGATGTTTAGTGAGTGTTTGGTGGTGTTTGGTAGATGTTTAGTGAGTGTTTGGTGGTGTTTGTTGATGTTTTATGATGTTTAGTGATGTTCTTTCTCCCCCCAGATCAACTTGGTGTTTCTGGTGAACATTATTAGGATCTTGGTGACCAAACTCCGTGCTAGTGACGCAGCTTGAGACCACACAAGTAAGGTAAGTATAAAGATCGTATCCTCAAGTCACCAGTCGGGTTGGTTAAGTCTCCCTGCTCTAAGTGTCGTTTTTATATTGAATAATTCATCACCACCTTTAAAACTAAGTTACCCCTAACATCCACCACCACGCACACGTCACCTTCAATACCTACCATACGTACACGTCAACTTCATACCTACCACGTACATCGTCACCTTAACACCTACCACGCACACGTCACCCTTCAATACATACCACGTACGCGTCACCCACACCTACCACGTACACGTCACTCGTACCCAGTACCCAAGTGAGGTTTTATGTACTGAACATTGGACCTAAGAGAGAGAGAGAAGAGAGAGAGAGAGAGAGAGAGAGAGAGTGTGTGTGTGTGTGTGTGTGTGTGTGTGTGTGTGTGTGTGTGTGTGTGTGTGTGTGTGTGTGTGTGTGTGTGTGCCTCTCTGTCTACCTGTCTGTCTGTCTATCTCCCCTCTGTCTCTCCCTCTGTCTCTACCATCGATCTCTGTTCTTCCTCATCATCTATTTATTTGTCTTTCATCTCTCTCACACCTTTCTCTTATCAACAATTCTCTCCCCTCTCGTTACCTTAGCCTATAACCCCCCACGATGACCCATGGGGGTCATCACGCATTCTGACGCTAATTTGTCTGTTGATGAACCAGGAGGTGGGAATTATACAGAGATAGTATAGCCTTTCTTATCTCATGCAATATGTAATTTATCAAGCCATGCAATTATCCTTGTGATTTGTGTGTGTGTGTGTGTGTGTGTGTGTGTGTGTGTGTGTGTGTGTGTGTGTGTGTGTGTGTGTGTGTGTGTGTGTGTGTGTGTCGTTGATAGGTTGGTGGTAGGTGACGAAAAGCGCTGCGTCAGTGAGAGTGTTTAAAATATATCTACAGACGTCAAAGGAATCTCTATCTACGTCATTAACCTGGCTTAAGTGTTTACCTTTCTTTTGTGATAGCGAGTCAACGTTGGATCTCTTTTCTCTCTCTCAGTCTACAGATTTACTTTAGTTTTTCCTTTTAACCACTCTCTCTCTGCATATAGTAGTGTTTCATTAACTCTCTCCTCTGTGTTGTGATGCAGGAAAGCGATTAGGGCGACTGCAGTGTTGTTCCCGCTCTAGGCATCACCAACCTCCTCTTCTCCGTCAACCCTGGCGGTAAGGGCGACCTGGGCGCCATATGCCTCACCAACGCCCTCCTCCAGTCCTCCCAGGTAAGTCCGATACAGTGGATTTTTTTTTAGATGCCCGAGGAAACTAGTTTATTAGGACCCCTTACATCCTGTGCACAGAAGCGCAGAAGCGTTTACTGTACCCATCAGGAGAAGTGCGGTCTCATGCTGCCTTAATGACTCACGCATTAAGGGCGTGTAAAGCCTGAAGGGTCATGGGGTTTGTCAGCGAGTTACATAAAGTGACAGAATGATGAGTGGGTGGGGGGAAATTCGGTACAATTTATCTGTTTATAGCAAAGTGTGGTAGTGGGTCAGGGAGGTTACCAGGTGGGTCAGGGAGGTTACCAGGTGGGTTATGAAGATTATCAGGTGGGTCAGGAAGTTACCAGGTGGGTCAGGAGGTTACCAGGTGGGTTATGAAGGTTACCAGGTGGATTATGAAGGTTACCAGGTGGGTCATGAAGGTTACCAGGTGGGTCATGAAGGTTACCAGGTGGGTCAGGAGGTTACCAGGTGGGTCAAGGAGGTTACCAGGTGGGTCATGAAGGTTACCAGGTGGTCAGGAGGTTACCAGGTGGGTCATGGAGGTCAGGAAGGTTACCAGGTGGGTCAGGAGGTTACAGGTGGGTCAGGAGGTTACCAGGTGGGTCATAGAAGGTTACCAGGTGGGTCAGGAGGTTACCAGGTGGGTCATGGAGGTCAGGAAGGTTACCAGGTGGGTCAGGGGCACCAGGTGGGTCAGGAACGTTACCAGGTGGGTTCTGGCTACCAGGTGGGTTCTTAAGGCTACCAGGTGGGTCAGGGAGGTTACAAGGTGGGTCATGAAGGTTACCAGGTGGGTCCATGAAGGTTACCAGGTGGGTCAGGAGGTTACAGAGTGGGTCATGAAGGTTACCAGGTGGGTCAGGAAGGTTACCAGGTGGGTCATGAAGGTTACCAGGTGGGTTCTTAAGCTACCAGGTGGGTTCTTAAGCTACCAGGTGGGTTCTTAAGGCTACCAGGTGGGTTCTTAAGGCTACCAGGTGGGTTCTTAAGGCTACCAGGTGGGTTCTTAAGGCTACCAGGTGGGTTCTTAAGGCTAGGTGGGTTCTTAAGGCTACCAGGTGGGATAGCCACCAGGTGGGTTCTTAAGGCTACCAGGTGGGTTATTAAGCTCCAGGTGGGTTCTCAAGGCCACCAGGTGGGTTCTTAAGGCTACCAGGTGGGTTCTTAAGGCCACCAGGTGGGTTCGTAAGCCTACCAGGTGGGTTATTAGCCACAGGTGGGTTCTTTAGGCTACCAGGTGGGTTCTTAAGGCTACCAGGGTGGGTTCTTAAGGCTACCAGGTGGGTTCTTAAGGCCACCAGGTGGGTTCAAGGCTACCAGGTGGGTTCTGTCACCAGGTGGGTTCTTAAGCTAGAGTGGGTTCTTAAGCTACCAGGTGGGTTCTTAAGGCTACCAGGTGGGTTCTTAAGCTACCAGGTGGGTTCTTAAGCCACCAGGTGGGTTCTTAAGGCTACCAGGTGGGTTCTTAAGGCTACCAGGTGGGTTCTTAAGCCACCAGGTGGGTTCTTGCTACCAGGTGGGTTCTTAAGCACAGGTGGGTTCTTAAGGCTACCAGTTGGGTTCTTAAGCCACCAGGTGGGTTCTTAAGCTACCAGGTGGGTTCTTAAGGCCACCAGGTGGGTTCTTAAGGCCACCAGGTGGGTTCTTATGGCTACCAGGTGGGTTCTTAAGGCTACCAGGTGGGTTCTTAAGGCTACCAGGTGGGTTCTTATGGCTACCAGATAGTCTTCCTTGTCTCATCCTATTCCTCTTTATTTATCTGCATTATCTGCATGTGTATTTTCTATATCTCTCTCTCTCTCTCTCTCTCTCTCTCCCCTTCCTTGCACTATAATCTTCATTCTTCAGTTTTACGTTTAACAATTAAGACCCAAACTATATAATTGTCCTAAGTGGTGCATGTGTAGAACAGAGTTATACGAGAGAAAATAGTTCCTTTAATATACAGTGCAGTGTTGGTTGTGCTGGTGCTGTAAAATAACCCTGACCTGTTCTATCACTTCCCGTCTGACACAGCAGAGACAGCAGTTGGTAATTTCTGTTGTCTTCTTCCTCCTCCAACTATATATTACTTTACTGTCTGTACATGACTGTTATATAATGGTTGGTGTCCCCCCCTAGGAGTCTTCGTGTCGGTGCTGTACTGTTTCATGAGCAGTGACGTAAGAGAGCTGCTGCGGAAGCGATGGCGGCAACACCGCACGCGGCGCTTCGGCTACGCAGCCAACCATCGCCACAAGAGTACCCAGAACGTCCTGGAGAACTCAGCATCCGTGAGGACACCCCACGCCTCCCCGACACCCACGACCATCCTGTCACCCATACCCTCAGTAACCACGCCATCCAGACCTCCGTGGTGTGACGTAGTTGATATCAGTATACTGTACAGTCAGGAATTTGTATGTAGACTCATTTGTTTCTGGTTGAACATAGTCACCACATACCCGTCTTTCCTGACCTGAATGATAGATCTTAGCAGCACGCGAGGGACTCTGAACGCAGCCACTGACCAACTCTGAGTCACATTTGCTTATTCAAAAACCCGCCACTACACCTTAGCGAACACTGGTGACGGGCAGCAGGAGTTTAGAAATCTTCATGTTGGTATCTAGTGATCACACGACCGTCTTCTAACACAATCTTGATGGGTAATAGTTTAGAACTTTCGTTCGTGATAAGAACCCCATAAACACAGACAGGAGACATCTGTGGTTTGTCAGGTTCTTTTAGCTATAAGAGGTGGTGCTACTGTTAGCTGTAAATAATGTAAATCACATCACTGGTACTTGCGTTTCTTTACCGCCCATCAACACTGTGTGTTTCAGGCGACTATCACTAATCGCGTTAACATAAAGCAGCAGTCTAATATGTTCTAACTGTCTTTATATATTTTATGATATTTAATTTTTAATGTTCAAAGCTAAAAAAATTCAAGTAACACTAAGAATAAAAATACTTATTACAGCTCATTTAGACTTTTCTTCTGCACCTAAATTAGTTGTGGATATTAAAAAGAAAACTAATCTAGAACGAACCGAACAACTTCATTCACCATTAGAAACGATGAGACTAAAATGACCAATTACAGTGTCTTCGAGCGTTAAGGAATGATGCTTTCTTAAACACATCAAAGGGAACCACTACTAATTTTACCTGTGAAATTCACCTTTATGGTTGAGTGATTTAAAGGTTCTTTCCTTATGTCATGTGTCTTTATTGTACAGATAACATAAGAATAAGAAAATAAGGAGTCTGCAATAGGCAGGTTGGCCTGTGCATGGCAGCTCCTGGCGAGAGTTACTACCACCTCTGTCATCCATGAATCTATCTAGCCTCTTGAAATCCTTTCCAGAGTTCCCGCACTTACTACAAAGTTGCTAAGCTTGTTCCACTCGTCCACCACCCCTATTTGTGAACCAGTTCCTTCCTATCCCCTCCTAAACCTAAACTTATCAAACTTGAATCCGTTGTTTGAGTCCTATCCTGCTCGGATATTATAAGAACTTTATCTATATCCCTTTATTGGATTCCTTTCACCCACTTAAATACTTCTATCATATTCCGCACTCTTCGTCTTTCTAGAATGCAAGTTAAGTTTTAACCTATCCTGATATGGAAGGTTTCTAAGTCCCGGAATCATTTTTGTCATTCTCGCCGCACCGACTGTGAATTTATATCCAATAGGGGCACCAGAACCTAAACCGCATAATCGAGGTGCGGCCTGACTAGCGCAAGATATAAAGTTACACATCTCTGCACTCTTGTTACACACTTGTATAAAACCCAATACTCTGTTTGCTTTATTTCGAACATTAACGCACTGTTTGCAGGCCGTAGGTCCGGGCGACTAAGTACCCCCAGGGTCTCTTTTCACAAGTCGACTTTCAGGTTGATGTTGTTAAGGCTGTATACATTATAAGTATTTGTTTCCATATAAGTACGCTGCACTTGCTGGTGTTGAATTTCATTTGCCATTTTCAGACCACCCCGCAGTTTATTTAGATCCTCCTAATGCGTTTGCATCCTGAATTAATTTGCCGCCTATTTTGGTGTCATCCGCAACCTGCTTATGTCACTGCTGATCCCAGTATCTAAATCGTTTATGTAGATTATGAACAAGAGTGGGCCTAGTACTGACCCCTGGGGAACCCCACTGGTTACACGGCCCCACTCAGATTTAACAACCATCTACGCTGACCCTCTGCGTTCTATCGGTGAGCCATGATTTTATTCAATTTAAAACTTTCCCCCGATACCATGAGCCTTTAATTTTTCTCAGAAGCCTCTGATGCGGTACTGTCAAATGCTTTGCTAAAGTCTAAGTAAATAACATCGTAATTTTCGTCATTATCTACTACCTCGAAGACTTTCCTAAAAACGTTAGCAGATTTGTTAGACAAGATTTTCCCTTTGTAAACCCATGTTGAGAGTCCAGATTAATTTGCTTTTCAGATGCGATCGGATGCTATCTGCTATAATTGATTCAAGAAATTTCCACTACTGACGCCAAACCGATCGGCCGGTAATTTGACGCTGATGCTCTTTCTCTTGAATATGGGTACTACATTTGCCTGTTTCCACAACTCTGTCACAACCCAGTGTCTAATGATTTGTAAATAAGTTTACGAGGGGTCCAATCTTCCCTACTAACTCTTTTAAGACTCGAGGAAAAAATTTATCCGGCCCTGGGGATTTTGTATTTTAGTTTATAACCAACATATAAAACAAACATAAATCCTTCCAAGTTAAATAAAATCACCACCACTCACCATACATACATACATACATACATACATACATACATACCACCACTACTTCATTATCTTCAAAAACTACATCAATGAGTGCAAGAATTGCTACAGTATTGTTTAGAAGAATATTAACATTTATTTACGAGGAACCAAATGTACCAGAGACTAAATTGAGAGACGGAAGAACCAGATGTGTATATTAGTAAACAAGAACACAACTTACTAACTGAGCTGAAGAGAGACTGGTATAGACAATAAGAAGCTCTATAACTCACAGTAGGCGTCAAGTTCACACTGATTTAACATATACACAGAGACACTACAGGTATACATATAATGATGAGGAAGAATTTTAATTAAACACACAGAAGAGTCCAAGAAAAATGTTAGACAACTTGGCGAGGTTCCTCCATATAAGATTAGCCCCAATGTTAAAAATAAACATCTGTCTTATTTAATTTTCAAGTCGCGAGGACAACGTGGCGTGATTTGTCTGTAAGATTTATGTGCCTTATTTTTATTGGGGCGCTGAGTTAGTATTGTCGATATTAGTTTTTTTTTAATTTCCAATGAAATCGTTCAGTAGTTTATTATGAACGCCGGATGAATGATCTACAAAGTTTTGCGACCGAGTCTTTCAAGGCGATATGTGCTGTAATGTTCAACCAATTCCCTTTCAACGCCGAACTGATAAAAACAACAATATTTTCTTTATTTTCCGATTTTTCGTGTTGTACAAAACCAGATATGTTTTTCGCTTGATAATGACAGTGTTTACTATAGTCTGGACATTTGCCGCAGTATGCAATACACGCGCGACTTGAAAATGTCAATAGCAACATCGTTATTCTTCACAAAACTGAATAGCTTCCTATTCAGTCGTAAAGCAGCCGTC
>NW_024755635.1:2500-8073 GCF_018991925.1 Homarus americanus
TTTTCCTATCTTCTGCTCAAATTCACTGCTAGGTAGATCAAGTGGGCCCAGGCGCACCATCAATTTAGGTTCCACTGCAATGCATGCTGCTAATTTTTTTCGAGGTGATAGACGAAATTCCGGCGGGGCTTACTTAAAAGATATCCGACCCGGTTTCGTTTCCTCTTCGTGGGATGGAGTGCCTCTTAGAACATGTGCAGCATCAGCCATGAGCGGCCGACGGCCATTCGTGTCTCTGTGGACAGCAGGCAAAAGAGCGCCGCCTCCAGTTATTTGCGAGGGCGACAACTGTCGCTTTGTTGTGGTTGAATGGGGGTGCGCCAAGTCCATGGACTTGCTAGTGATAGGCTTGCTTGTTTTTAAGGGCACGCCTCGCGCAAGGCGCGGGCGATTAAACCCCAAGGCGGAAGCTCGGTTCGGGTTACCCTCGTGTCGGGGAGACAGTCAGCAGGCACCGAACTCGCAGCAACCGATGGATGTATATTTCCGACCCTCGTAGAGGAGTGGCGGCGACAAGCTCATATGGCTGCCGCCGCCGCAATATGCGCTCAACTTGTCGATGTATCTGGTATTCTTGCGATTCACATACCGACACGCAGTTTGCTGCGGTCTTCATCGACCCACGAGCCGAGTGATCCCCCGTTAAGAGTTGTGTATTTGCCATTTGGTCTTTTTGCGACTAACCATCACAGGTCGAGTCTCAATGAAAGGGTTTGACAGACATAGCCCAAGTTTGTGGTTTGGGTTTGGCCGGACGGCTTGTTGTTGTTTTTTGACACTTGAATTTCACTCTTTTTGGGTCAAGAGGCTTATTCGCCGGTAGTAAGGAACGGACGGGCAGCCGTCCAAAGCCCCGTCCGTCCTCCTCCTCCCGTCTTCGCGCTCTCGCCCGAGTGTGGTCCACCTACAGCGTGGTGGTACCTATTTTTGGTGCGGGGGCCGGGATTGTCCTCTTTCGCTGCTGGAGTTGCCAGAGCAGAGCCCGAGACCGCCCAAATCAGATGAGTAGTAGTAGTAGTTTTAAGAGCGCCCCGTTCTCTTTCTCTCTGTTAATGATCCTTCCGCAGGTTCACCTACGGAAACCTTGTTACGACTTTTACTTCCTCTAAATGATCAAGTTTGGACATCTTTCCGTCAGCTCGAGGCGACGACCCCAGAAAACCCTCGCGGGCAACGGGGCCGACAATCCAAGAGCGCCAGTCCGAAGGCCTCACTAAATCATTCAATCGGTAGTAGCGACGGGCGGTGTGTACAAAGGGCAGGGGCGTAGTCAGCGCAAGCTGATGACTTGCACTTACAGAATTCACTGTTCATGGGAAACAATTGCGGCCCAATCCCTATCCAAGAAGGCTTTAGGAGGCAAGGTTACCCGCTCCTCTCGGAGGAAAACTCGTTGATCCTTCAGTGGCGTAGCGTCGACCGCAGAACATCTAAGGGCACAGACCTGTTATTGCTCATCTCGATGCAGTGCCGCTATCCTCTAAGAAAGTTGCGGGCAGACACCATTTTCTGGAATCCGTCGACTACTTAGTAGGCCAAGTCTCATTTAGATTATCGAATTAACAGACAAATCAACCACCAACTAAGAACGGCCATGCACCACCACCCACGAATGAAAGAGCTCAATCTGTCAATCCTTCCGGTGTCTGGGCCTGGTGAGGTTTCCCGTGTTGAGTCAAATTAAGCCGCAGGCTCCACTCCTGGTGGTGCCCTTCCGTCAATTCCTTTAAGTTTCAGCTTTGCAACCATACTTCCCCCGGAACCCAAAGACTTTGGTTTCCCGAAAGCTGCCCGCCGGGTCATGGGAATAACGCCGGCGGATCGCTAGTTGGCATCGTTTATGGTTAGAACTAGGGCGGTATCTGATCACCTTCGAACCTCTAACTTTCGTTCTTGATTAATGGCATCAGCAGCAAATGCTTTCGCAATGGTTCGTCCTAGGCGGTCCAAAATTTCACCTGGCGTCATATCTGAATGCCCCGCCTGTTCCGGTCGTCATTACACTCTGGTTCGAAATCAACAAAATAGAACCGAGATCTATTCCATTATCATGCATCACCATTCGGGCCATTCAAATAGCCTCTGAGCACTCTAATTTTTTTTCAAGTAAGCTCTCCGGCGCTCGGGACCTCGACAAGGAAACTCCACGTCGCGGCCGGCTGACGGGCTGCGTGACCGAAGTAAAACGCGGTGATTGCACGTCAGTCGGAACTGAGATCAACTTCAGGCTTTTAGCATAACTGTATACGCTATTGGGCTGGAATTACGCGGCTGTGGCACCGAACGCCCTCAATGGATGCCGTTAAAGTTAGAGGTATGCTCATTCCCGTTAGCCTCGGATGAGACTCACATCGTTATTTTTCGTCACTACCTCCCCGTGGCGGGAGTGGGTAATTTGCGTGCCTGCTGCCTTCCTTAGATGTGGTAGCCGTTTCTCAGGCTCCCTCTCCGGAATCGAACCCTGATTCCCCGTTACCCGTTATAGCCATTGTAGGCGCATAACCTACAATCGAAAGCTGATAAGGCAGACACTTGAAAGAAGCGGCGCCGGTGCGGAGACCGTGCGCTCAGCCCGAAGTTATTCAGATTCACCACAGGTGGGTTACGGACCGGGGCCCGACCGGTTTTGAACTAATAAAAGCGCTCTTCCCTTGCGGTCAGAGACCAATTGCATGTATTAGCTCTAGAATTGCCACAGTTATCCAAGTAAGTGGGTTTACAGATCCAATGAAACATAGCTGATTTAATGAGCCATTCGCGGTTTCGCCTTAAATCGGCTTGTACTTACACATGCATGGCTTAATCTTTGAGACAAGCATATGACTACTGGCAGGATCAACCAGGTAGCTGCTGCTGTTGGCGGCGCCTATCGCGGCGGCCAAAATAGTGAGAGAGATTGAGAGAGAGGCAGAAGACATTGGGCGAGGGACCGCACGTTGGCCTTAGAGAAATAGCAAACCAGATGATCAGATCTAACTGCACCTTCTCTTGCTATCCTCGGCGCCGGCAGCGCCACCGTGTGTGCCAATCTCCTCCCTTATCCGCTCCTCTTTGCCCCAGCTCCAGCGAGGCAGCCGACATTGGGCGAGGGACCGCACGTTGGCGAATCTCCTCCTTATCCGCTCCTCTTCTCTTTGCCCCAGCGAGGCAGAAGACATTGGGCGAGGGACCGCACGTTGGCCTTAGAGAAATAGCAAACCAGATGATCAGATCAAACTGCACCTTCTCTCGCTATCCTCGGCGCCGGCAGCGCCACCGTGTGTGCCAATCTCCTCCCTTATCCTCTCCTCTTCTCTTTGCCCCAGCGAGGCAGCCGACATTGGGCGAGGGACCGCACGTTGGCCTTAGAGAAATAGCAAACCAGATGATCCGATCAAACTGCACCTTCTCTTGCTATCCTCGGCGCCGGCAGCGCCACCGTGTGTGCCAATCTCCTCCCTTATCCGCTCCTCTCCTCTTTACCCAGCTCCAGCGAGGCAGCCGACATTGGGCGAGGGACCGCACGTTGGCCAATCTCCTCCCTTATCCGCTCCTCTTCTCTTCTCTTTGCCCCAGCGAGGCATAAGACATTGGCCCATCTCCTCCTCTCTCTCTTTCTCTTACTGTTTGTGGGGCCGTGGGCTCATGAGCGCCATCGTCGCCCAATATTGGTTAGGTTGTGTATTTCACGGGTGGGAACCGCCATCATCGTTGTTAGGTGATGGGGTAACCCAACGTGTGCTTTGACGAGTTTTGGCTGCTAAACTCTCTTTTTAGTATACTCGGCTCCCAGACTGCGCCCTGGTCGTGTTGAACCATGAGCGTTGTCTATGCACATTTAGGGTAGCCGTTTGCGCGTGGAATAGTGCAATGAATCTCGGTCAAGAAGGCGGTTTAAGGCGCTGCATTGAAGAGCCGGCACAGGCGAAGACGGGTGATCGGCCAGCACCAGAGTCCGCTAGGATTGGGCAGACAGCAAAGGCGAAGGGGCCCCGTTCCGGACTGAAAGGCCGCAGCATATGCTGTGACGAAACTAGTAGGGTGGCGACGTGTGCGCCGAGAGAAGAGGCGGAGTAAGAAAATAATGTCCAAAGGAAGACCTGGCAAGTGTAATTGATGAAATGGCAGCCTACTCGCCTATAAACCCCGCTCACTGCCATTCCTCTGATCAGCAGACTAAATCTCTCCTCCTCTCTCCTTCTGCTCCAGCCATTGCAGGGCAGGGAAGCGACGGCAATTTTGGTTGTTGTTTTGAATGCCGCGCTTTGCTTCACAGAGGCGCTCCGCTGGGGGGCGGAAGATATTTCACACCGAATATGTGTGTGAAGGCACCCTCTCCCCTTAATATAGTGAAATAGTGCAATCCAGCATACAAGGTCGGACGATAGGACATTCACCGTACCGCACCTCGAGAGTGGATGTTGTTTGTTGGGTAAGGTTAAAACCGGACTGTTCGCAGACAGCCGAATAACCCGGTTCCGGACTAATTGGTGGATGCAACATCATGATGATGCTGCTGCTGTCGCGGAAACCGCAGTGGCGACGTGAGAGAGTAATAATGTTCAATAGGGAGAGCGACCTGGCTAGTGTAATTGATAGATCTCGAGCCTACTCGCCATTAGCCCGCCCCACTGCCATTCCTCTGACCCAATGAGACTATTCTCTCTCTCGCTCTCCTTCTGCTCCAGCCATTGCAGGGCAGGGAGAGGAAATCGACGGCAATTTTGGTTGTTGTTTTTGAATGCCGCGTTTTGCTTCGCAGAGGCGCCGAAGCGCTCCGCTGAGGGGCGGAA
Source organism: Homarus americanus (assembly GCF_018991925.1). Taxonomy (NCBI): domain Eukaryota; kingdom Metazoa; phylum Arthropoda; class Malacostraca; order Decapoda; family Nephropidae; genus Homarus; species Homarus americanus. The sequence goes on from NW_024755635.1 coordinate 7,273, forward strand.
GATATTTCACATCGAATATGTGTGTGAAGGCACCCTCTCCCCTTAATATAGTGAAATAGTGCAATCCAGCATACAAGAGCGGACGATAGGACAGTCACCGTACCGCACCTCGAGAGTGGAAGTTGTTTGATCGTTTGTTAGGCAAGGTTAAAACCTGACTGTTCGCGAACAGCCGAATAACCCGGTTCCGGACTTACAATAGACGCAACATCATGATGCTGCTGCTGTCGCAGAAACCGTGGTGGCGACGTGCCGAGAGAATAATGTTCAGTGAGAACAGACCTGGCTAGTGAAATTCATAGATCGCTCCTGCTTCCTCTGACCCCGCCAGAGACGCTCTCTCTCTCTCTCTCTTCTTCTGCTGCTGCTGCTGCTGCTCCATGTTGCAGGGCAGGAAGGGAAAAGCAGCGACAACTTTTGGTTGTTGTTTTTAGTCGTAGCTTTGTAGGCACTTGGCCTTCGCTGGGGCGGAAGAAGATATTCCCACCGAATAATAGGTGTGTGAAAACCCTCTCCCCATAATAATTGAAATAGTGCAATCCAGCATACAAGAGCGGACGATAGGACAGTCACCGTACCGCACCTCGAGAGTGGAAGTTGTTTGATCGTTTGTTAGGCAAGGTTAAAAGCCGACTGTTCGCGAACAGCCGAATAACCCGGTTCCGGACTTACAATAGACGCAACATCATGATGCTGCTGCTGTCGCGGAAACCGTGGTGGCGACGTGTGCGCCGAGAGAGTAATAATGTTCAATTGGGAGACAGACCTGGCTGGTGAAATTCATAGATCGCGCTCCACTGC
>NW_024755636.1:0-12500 GCF_018991925.1 Homarus americanus
GATCCTAACCTAACAGTTACTATCAGAACCTAACAGTTACTATCAGAACCTAACAAGACAGGTAAAAACAGAAATTAGGAAAGCAAAGAGAAATTATGAAATCAAGGTAGCAAACGAATCGAAAAATAACCCCAAAGGTTTTTATCAACTGTATAAATCAAAGGTTAGAGATACAATAGGTCCCCTTAAAACTACGACAGGAGAAATGACTGATGATGAGTTAGAAATGTGTAGTACGTTAAATAGTCATTTTCGCTCCGTATTCACAAATGAATACCTAGCACAGTTTCCAGAAGTTCATAAGGTATATAACGACAGTATAGAAAATATGTTGATGAATATCAATATTACTAGTAACGATGTGCTTAAAGTAATTAACAAAATGAAGCCTCATAAATCGCCTGGTCCAGACGAGGTATATGCTAGAATATTAAAAGAATGTAGAGATGAGTTGAGTAATCCATTAGCAGTTTTATTTAATAAGTCATTAGAATCGGGCCTAGTGCCAGAAGCTTGGAACTTGCAAATGTAGTTCCGATTTTCAAAAAAGGTGATAAATCAATTGCATCAAATTACCGTCCCATTAGTCTCACGTCAATCATGGGCAAGTTGCTAGAGTCAATTATTGCTACGAAAATCAGAAGCCACCTTGAAACATTCAACTTAATTCATTCTTCTCAGCATGGGTTCACCCAGGGACGTTCTTGTCTCACAAATTTGCTTAGCTTTTTCTCAGAAGTATATGAAGCGGTAGATAATGATAAGTCATATGATATAATTTACTTAGATTTCAGTAAAGCATTCGATAGAGTCCCTCATGAGAGATTGATAACGAAGGTAGAAGCACATGGAATAGGTGGATCATTATTAAAATGGATTAGGTCATGGTTAACTGGTAGGAAACAAAGAGTCAGCATAAATGGATTTAAGTCAGACTGGGGTGCGGTCAAAAGTGGAGTTCCCCAGGGATCTGTATTAGGCCCTCTGCTGTTTGTTATATTCATTAATGATCTTGATTTAGGTATAACTAGTAGGATTAGTAAATTTGCAGATGATACCAAAATGGGGAGAGTGATAAATTCAGACAGTGACTTTGAACACCTTCAAAGAGATCTAGATACCTTACATGAGTGGTCAGTAGACTGGCAAATGAATTTTAATGCTGATAAATGCAAGGTACTACAGATAGGGAAGACGAATACAAACGTTAAGTATAAACTAGGTAACACGGAAATAGAAAACTCAGATTGTGAAAAAGATCTAGGTGTATTTGTTTGGCAACGACTTGAAAACTAGAAAACAATGTATTAGCGTTCGCAACAAGGCAAACAGGATTCTTGGGTTCATATCTAGGAGTGTGAGTAACAGAACTGCTGACGTTATCTTGAAACTTTACCTAGCATTAGTGAGGCCACACATGGATTATGCGGTTCAATTCTGGTGTCCTTATTATAGAATGGACATAGATTCTTTGGAGAGAGTACAAAGAAGAATGACAAAAATGATCCATAATATTAGAAACCTTCCATATGAAGAAAGACTGAAAAGCTTAGGCCTGCATTCATTGGAGAGGCGTAGAGTTAGGGGAGATATGATAGAGGTGTTCAAGTGGGTAAGCGGGATTAACAAGGGTAAAATGGAAGATGTTCTGAAGCTCAGTAATAACGAAATAACTAGAACAAATGGCTTTAAATTAGATAAATTCCGATTCAGAAAGGATATAGGCAAGCACTGGTTTGGTAATAGAATTGTGGATATGTGGAATAGGCTACCGAGTGCTATAGTAGGATCGGGGACGCTAGGGAGCTTCAAGACGAAGTTGGATAGGCACATGGAAGTGCTGGGATGGGTGTGAAAGGGATCTGCCCTGTATGGGCCAGTCGGCCTCCTGCAGTATCCCACTTTCTTATGTTCTTATGTTCTTATAAACCATCTGTGAGGGAATTACTACAGCACATCAGGCCCCTCATACACCATCTGTGAGGGAATTACTACACCACATCAGGCCCCTCATAACACCATCTGTGAGGGAATTACTACATCATCAGGCCCCTCATACACCATCTGTGAGGTAACTACTACATCATCAGGCCCCTCGTAACACCATCTGTGAGGGAATTACTACACCACGTTAAGCCCCTCATAACACCACCTGTGAGGGAACTAGTACTCCACGTGATGCCCCTCATAACGCCATCTGTGAGGGAGTTACTACACTACGTGTCTGCTGTTCAACACCTCAGCTAACATGATCTACGTGTGTAAACATTAATCTGTATGTTCACTGTATGTTCCTTTACCTTTCTCTAATGAAGGCTTTTGTTAAACCACCAATGTATGTAATAAGTCATTTATGTCCAATGTATATTTACAGCCTTCGGGCTGCAGAACTTTTTCAATAAACCGTTAATTATTATTAGATATTTTTTACACCGGCTTATAGAACCTTTTAGGGACAGGTCCACACTGTGTGTGAAATGGCACAGCACTTCATCCTAATGGCAAGATAGCCGACATATTAAGATTGTATCCACTTTTTTGCACTTAGTAACTATATCAGTTCTCATGTATAGAACCAAATACGCAATGTGCTTGAATACTTCTCACGTAAATGAATAACAAAGTGTGAGGCCAGATTGCCTCACACGCCTGTTCTCACGCATTTGTGAATAAGTTACCCTTTATGTATAGAACTAAACAAATAATGTAATTGAAATACTGTGTAACATTCAGTGCCGTAATATCCTGACCACAGGGGTTAATTATTATGACCCTTGTAAACTCTACTCTGTAATTTTTGCGCTACCGCTCACAGGATGAGTGTGGGGTGCCCAATAAACTAGCCGCTGTAAGCGGCAAAATCAAAATCAATACCTGTTAAGTTTAAATGCAAGAAAGTGGTTTTCTTACCGTAGAACTCAGATACCTTCACACTGGTTACTCACCCAGGAGATTATGGTGTATCACTACGTACAATTTCACTTTACTTCCGGCATTCAATGCGTTGTGTACTTGATAAATGATGATTTAATGAATTCCATAAACTTCCAACATCCATCTAAGTTATTGGTTATATTGTCATAACCAATCAGTCATTACCTTTAATAATAATAATAATAATAGAGGGTCACAGATACGGGCAAATAATTTCACTTACGTTTATTTGGCACAATTCCATACACTGGACTTATAAATTGCATGGATAGGTCAGTCACTCACATTCACGTCACAGTACCGTAAGTTATAGGGAGAGTTTGTCAACCTGGGGAATTAATCGTTAGATCTAGGCCTGGGGTGCTCTTGTAGCAAACAGGCCTCACCAGTTATCACTTCCTTTACAGGATGCGTTAACTTGTCGCTGGACTTAACAACAATCTCGGGGATTTGCACACACAGACTCGTAGCACTGGTAGGACTGTATGGCCCTGTTCTAAGTCCGCGGAGCAGGAGGTCTTCTATAGCCCAGGTCTAAAGCCTACTGCTAAAATGTGGTTTTGAGGCGTGAGATGACCCTATCGGCTGGCCGGGTACCTTATCTCTACCTAAACAAACATTTGGGATGGGTTGTGCGGGAGGCCCAACGCAACCCATGACAATACCATTGCCTACCACCACAGCTACCACCATCATCATCACCACTTACTGCCACCACCCCACCTCCAGCACCACCACCTACCACCTACCACCTACCACCACAACTACCACACCGACCACTACTACCACCACCCCCACTACCACCACCTCTCTAAGTCTCCACGGGGTTGGTAGTACCCCAGAACAACTCAAGACCGCACCAAGGCTCCAGGAACAGGTTTTGAAGACTCTTTTTAAGACCAGACCAAGTACTCTAAAGACTGACAACCAGGACTCCTCATTAAAACAGACAGACAGACAGAGAGAGAGAAAGATAGATAGATAGATAGATAGATAGATGAATGGATAGATAGATAAAGAGACAGAGGTACAGAACCAAAATAAAATCCGACGTCCTAAATAAAAGTAAAAAAGAAGTCACCCTAAAATCCGCCCTCCAATACCCCTTCAAAAAGTGCCCAAGAAACAACAATAACTCAAGGTTGGTGAAAGACTCTCATTCAAGAGTATGAAAAAGACTCCTTACAGATCCGACGCCGGTGTTTATGTCTCGTTAGCGTTAACTACTACCCAAATTAAACTTGAGTGTGACAAATTATAAACCTGTAATAAACCGCGTATGTAGGGTCTCGGATGTTCACATTCTGGTACTTTAAACCACTGGATCACCTGAAGGTTCGGGTGTGTTTTACTTGATGATTCAAACACCCCAACGCTAACTAATATAACCGAATCGAACAAAACCTAACCTAATGTAACCTAATCTAGTTTAACCTAACTTAATATAATTTAATCTAAACCCTAACATGACCGGACCTAGCCTGACCCTAACCTAATCTGCCCAGCGCTAACTAACCCAATCTAATCTCACCTAACATGACCTAACTTAATCTAATCTAACATGGCCTGCCCTAGGCTAATCTAACATGGCCTGCCCTCTAGGCTAACCTAACATGGCCTGCCTAGGCTAACCTAACCTTATGTAACCTAATATGACCACCAGAAATGGATATAAAAAAAGGGAAAAATCTTGTCTAACAAATCTGCTGACGTTTTAGGAAAGTCTTCGAGGTAGTAGATAATGACGAAAATTACGATGTTATTTAATTAGACTTTGCAAAGGGTTTGATAGAGTACCGCATCAGAGGCTTCTGAGAAAAGTTAAGGCTAATGGTATCGAGGGAAAGTTTTAAACTGGATAAAATCATGGCTCACCGATAGAGCACAGAGGGTCAGCATAGATGGTCTTAAATCTGAGTGGGGCTGTGTAACCAGTGGGGTTCCCAGGGGTCAGTGCTGGGCCCTCTTGTTCTAATCTACATAAACGATCTACTGTAGATACTGGGATCAGCAGTGACATAAGCAAGTTTGCGGATGACACCAGAATAGGGAGGCAGGATACAATGCACTACAGGAGGACTTAAATAAACTACAGGAGTGGTCAGAAAAATGGCAAATGAAATTCAACACCAGCAAGTGCAGCGTACTTAATATTGGAAGAACAAATACTGGCGATTATATACAGCCTTAACAACATCAACCCAGAGAAGTCGACTTGTGAAAGAGACTTTTGGGGAATCTGTAGCCGGACCTACGGTCTAGAAAACAACACGTTAATGTTCGAAATAAGGCAAACAGAGTATTAGGTTTTATATCTAGAAGTGTAAGTAACAAGAGTGCGGAGGTCATTTACAACTATATCTTGCGCTAGTCAGGCCGCACCTCGATTATGCTGTTCAGTTCTGGTGCCCATTATAGAATGGATATCAATTCAATGGAGTCGGTGCAGCGAAGAATGACGAAAATGATTCGGGACTTAGAAACCTACATAAAGATAGATTAAAGAAACTAAACTTGCATTCCATAGAAAGACGAAGAGTGCGGGAGATTTGATAAGATATTTAAGTGGACGAAAAGGAATCAATAAAGGAGATATAAATAAAGTTATATAATATCCGAGCAGGATAGGACTCATAGCAACGGATTTAAGTTGGATAAGTTTAGGTTTAGGAGGGAGATAGGAAGGAACTGGCTCACAAATATAGGGTGGTGGACGGGTGGAACAAGCTTAGCAACTTTGTAGTAAGTGCTGGAACTATGGAAAGTTTCAAAAGGGCCAGATAGATTCATGGATGATAGAGAGTGGTAGTAACTCTCGACAGGAGCTGCCATGCACAGGCCAACCGGCTATTGCAGACTCCTTATTTTATTATGTTCTTATAGCCCAAATTAGCATAACCTAACTTGACCCCAGCTTGATCTGACCTGGCCAAGCCTTACATGACCTGACCTAGTCTAGCATACCATAACCTAACATGGCCTTGACCTGCCAAACCAAACATGACCTGGTCTAGCATAACATAACCTAACATTACCTGACCTTGTCCTGTAACATAACATAATGCAACCTAAGCTAACATGACCTGACCCAAGCTGACTAAGCCTAACCTAATCTAATCTAGCCTAACAATATACCACGACCTGACCTAGCCTAACATAACATAACCTAACATGACCTGACTTGCTTAACCAACAGGACCTGACCTAGCCCTAACTTAACAACATAACTTAACATGACCTGACTAGCCTAACGTAACATGACTCTGCCTAACATAACATAATCTAATCATACATGTCCCCGACCTGACCTAGCCTAACCTAATATAACATAACCTACCATGACCCAGCTGTGAATGCTCGTGTCAGCTGTGAACAACTCTGTGCCCCTTCTGAGGTCGAGTTAGTGATGGTCAGGACAAAACTTGAAGTTAAAGGAAGTGATTGCGAGGATGAAGGAGAAAAGACACGAGACAGGGAGAGTCTGGCGGAAACACAGGCCAATGGAAGGTTGTGAGGAGAGGAACGACCAAAGAGATAGTGAAGAACAAGGAAACAACAACAGCTAAGTGTAGTAACTTCTTTTAGTCCTTTGGTAGACGGATTGGATGGTAACATAGTCAGGAACAAGGCTGACAAGGAGAAGAAAACTAATTGTTGGTGATTCCCAGGTACGGTACCTGGATAGAGCTTTTGTTCCAAAATTGGAAATACTATGAGGGGTGTTTGCCAGAAGCTGGGGTGGGGGATATAGTTGACAGGATGGACAATATCTTGTCTGTTAATGGGAACAAAGCCTCAGTGCAGGAGGCAATGATGTTGGCCGGTGTAGGAGAGAGGAGCTTCTTGATAAGTTCAAGACAGCTATAGAACATATTAGGGTGAAGGGAGGGCAGTGAATGGTTGTCAAGGGCAGTTGGTGTCAATGGCCGTCTTGACAGAAATTGCAAGTCAATATCAGTCCCATTCATTGACAACTGGGACAACTTCTGCGGCAGAAGGGACCTTAATGATAGGAATGCTGTGCATTTGTCTAGGATGGGGTGGCAACCCTGGCTGGTCTCTCGAGAGGGCAGTTAAAAAGATGTTGAAGTCTTTAAACTGCTAGGGGAACATATATGAACGCGGGGTGGAGGAGACTACAGTGGGAGTGGGTAAACAAAATTGAAGGTTACAGGAAATAGTTCTAGGAATGATGACAAAACAAAGTTGGGCAGGGAGTTAAAACCTAAAAGCGACAAAGAGGGACTCAGCACGACTAATTTAAATGTCTACTACACAAACAGTAGAAGTATTAGAAATAAAATGAATGAAATCAGGTCATTGGAATGTACAGAAAAAATCGATATAATAGCATTCACCGAAACATGGATGAACTTACTCACGTGAGTTACCTGTCGAATACCAAATTAAAGGTTACAAATTATTCCATTTCGATAGGAAGATTAGTAAAGGAGGCGGGGTAACAATCTCGTCAGAGATAATCTGAAGTGTGAAATCAATAAGAAATAAAACTGAACTGAAGGCAGAAACAATTTAGATAGAATTAACTGATAGTTGGGAAAAAATAATCATTCGAGTAATATATAGACCCCTAATCTTGATAAGAGTTAATGAGGCCTTTATTGGGGATGAAACGCACAGGGCATCCAGGCAAAGCAAAGTCTGTATAGTAGGCGACTTTAACTTTAGTCAAATAGATCGGCTCGACCTTAAGGGTAACTCAGAATTTTCTTGAAGCAGTTCAGGACTGTTTCCCAAGTCAACATACAGGCGAACTCACCCAGGATAATAATATACCTACTCGATTTAGTTCTGTCAAACAGAAAACCTCATTTGTAATGTCGAGATTCAAAGTACTTAATGTCAGTTGCAAGGAAAATTTAATTAATGTCACAGATTTCAAAAGGGCAAACTTTGATAGGTTGAAAAGGCAACTGAGAGAGGGGGATTATGTTTGGGGGTGAATACATGACCGCTACACGATGACCCCACAGAGGGCGACCTCACTTTACCTGATGACCTGACAGGTAACCTCACAAAATATAACTGCTGAGGGTAACCTGACCACGAGATCTGAGGCAGACAAGTTCCATAACAACCATAACAATCTAAACAATGAGTTACTAATGCACAAGGCAGAACATATCAAACAGAAAACTTAGATCAATTAACAATGACCCTAAATGGATAAATAATTATTTAAAGAATATTATTGGACAAAGGAAGGCAGCAGGTAGGAGGATAAATCGTGGTGAAGTTTACCTCCGAGATTATTATAAAGTAGTGGCCAGTGGGGTGAAGACCGAGATAAGGCAAGAGGAATAATGAATTGAAGATAGTAAAGAGCGAACCCAAAAGTTCTTCCAAATGTATCAAGCTAAAACACGAGACAAGATTGGACCAATACAGTCAGATACCGCGAGCTAACTGATAACAGCGGAGAAATGAGCAATAATCTGAACAGATATTTCTCAACAGTTTCATCACCAAAATTTAAGCATGATACCCGACTACATACAGAGATAGTGAAGAAAATAAATTAAGCGAGATAGTAGTGACTAGTAACGATGTTAGTAAGCAAATAGACAAACTAAAGCCTAATAGGTCACCTGGTCCCGATGAGATATTTGCCAGAGTAATAAAGGAATGTTAGGAAGAGCTTAGTATGCCCTTAGCAAAGTTGTTTAACATGTCCTTAAAAACAGGTGTAGTACCAGAATCCTGGAGGATAGCGAATGTGATACCGATTTTCAAGAAGGAGATAGATCACTATCCTCTAACTACCGTCCAATCAGTTTAACATCAATTGGGCAAATTACTGGAAGCAAAATAATTTCAAACTCTATTCGAAATCACTTGAAGAAACATAAGTTGATCAATGATTCCCCAACGCATAGCTTCAAGCGAGCGTTCATGTCTGACATATCTATTAACATTATTTTCAGCTGGTTTCGAATCAGTGGACGACGGACGATTATGATGTTATAACCTCGACTTTCCAAAATCTTCAACAAAGTCCCCACGAATGACTAATTCTAAGTGAGACTCATGGAATTGGAGGAGATAATCTAAAAGGGATTAAAGCGTGGATACAGGACAGGAAACAGCGAGTGAGCATTAACGGCACTAAATCTGATTGGGATAATGTCACTAGTGGGTACCTCAAGTCTCAGTACTTGGACCATAACTATTTATTATACAGAAAAACGACATAGATATAGCGTGAACAGCAACATAAGTAAATTTTGCTGATAACACTAAAATAGGGCGTGCAATTAAATCTGACGAGGACTCATAAAACGAACAGGAAGATCTAAACAAATTTTTCGCACGGTCTGACCTGACCTGACCTAGCCTAGCATAACATAAATTAATCTAACCTATCATAATGTAATACACTTTAACCTGACATCATCTAACCTAACCTAATATAATCAATCCTAACAACGTAACCTAACCTAGCATATTTCACCTTATGATCAAACACCTTAGGATAACCCAATGTAGCTTAACAGTCTAACCTAACATAATATAACCTATAATCTAACCTAACATAATATAACCTATAATCTAACCTAACCTAACATAATATAACTATAATCTAACTAATATAATATAACCTATAATCTAACCTAACCTAACATAATATAACCTATAATCTAACCTAACCTAACATAATATAACCTAACCTAACCTAACATAATATAACCTATAATCTAACCTAACCTAACATAATATAACCTAACCTAACTAACAAATATAACTAACCTAACCTAACATAATATAACCTAACATAATATAACCCTAACCTAACCTAACCTAGTATATTCCGCCTGATGAATAAATATATTAGCACTACATGGGATGAGGGTGGGTTGGGTTGGGGTGGGGTGGGTTTGGGGGTGGTGGGGTGGTTTGGGGGGTGGTGGGTGGGTTTGGGGTGGGTTTAAAGGTTAGCGTTGGGTTTGAGATACAGTTGGGTTGTGGTTTATACTGTGATAATGAGTTTACCCTAACACGAAAAGTTTAACGTCAACTGGGGTACTTGTGGGTATGTGTGGAAGGGGCTCTACACCCTCCCTCCTGGTGTGTGAGGGGGGCTCTACACCCTCCTCCCTGGTGTGTGAGGGGGCCCTACACCCTCCTCCCTGGTGTGTGAGGGGCTCTACACAAGTCGTGGACTTTCATATCTGTGGGGGGTGCTGTACACTACACCTGCACCCCCCCCCCCCACTATACACCTACATACTAACACCTGCTGAAGTACAAAATAAAACCCTTTAGTACAAGTTGTTTTGGTGTGTATAGAGGCGATCATACTGGTACTGTAATAAGTATATACATAATTGTGTATATTTACAAACAAGTAAGAAAACTTCTATTAATGTTTAATAAACTTATCATCATAATCCAGTCTAACTAAGCAAACATTAAACTGAACTAACTTTAACATAACATGAACTATGAACGACGAATTGTTGTGTTACTTTAATATATAGTTAAGCGCAGAACATTAACATTAACGCATTATTCCGAATTAAACTTTTTACAACTCGACGAAGACCTTGATGCATGTCACCTGTATTATCCACTACAGCGTCAGTAAATGTGGCCAGTGCAGGTCAACAAAAGTAACACGAAGAATCTTTGTCAAAATTATCTACCTGAATTTTGTAGTGTTAAGTAATCGTGTTTGGGCGTCTCAGTGTAATTTGAAACTATTTGTTGTCGCTATTATTGTGCATTAGTGTAATCAGCCACGTAGGTGTATTCTAACACCTTCAGTTAACACGAGGACTCTTCATCGCACGACCCTGTGAGAAGCTGGACCCCGCAGCATCACAGTTACTGTACAGGAAAGTGACTAGAGAAATTAACTATCTTCCGCGACAGTCCCAGTTCTTTATAACTGTAGGTTTATTACCGGTATTTCTTCCCGCCTTCCTAGCTGCTTCCTACTGCCTGGTCACTCCTAAAGGGCATGAGCCCCCATCAATCTCAATACCTAAGTTACATTCTACAAGTGGCACCAAACAGCCACCTGTCTTACACTTACTGGACGCAGGAAAGACTTGCCTGGTGTAATAAACTTGCAAGTAATCTTATGACACATCTGAGAGAATAATATAAGTTGTGAAGCAGGAACTGACAAAACTAATTTTTATTAATTGTTGGGGTAGGGACTTGGACAACTATCTCTGGTCAAAATATATGATTAATAATTCAGATAAATGCCATGAACAGAGTACAACATCTCCTTTTTCCCGTGTTTAGTTAATTTCCGCCTTCCTGACCTTACGGTAATGAAAGATTTTAGAGCGAAGTGACCTTTTTTCAAGTGCAGCTTAAGGCAGCCAACAGCCGATTCTACGGACCTTTACTGTTAACGATGGACAGCAAGACAAGGAGGAAGGGATCGACGTGGATAAGAGAAATGAGGAACTGATGCAGGTAGACAAGTATACTTGGGAGAGATAGCATACATAGAGGAAAGTTGTGAGAAGGAAGTGAGGAAGAGTTGTGTGCGACAGAAAAATATGGAAGCTGGCGACATCTAAGACAATGATTTAGTCAGTGTCGAGGTACGGAGCATCAAGTAAGGGGAGGAGGAGGAGGGGGAGTACGAGGAAGACGAGGAGGAGGAGGAAAATCCAAACCAGTCTCCCGAAATTCACAGTGATACCCTTATGCAGAAGGAAAACCCATCCATTAGTAACCAATAATGCCCAGATAGAATACAAAAGCAGTGACACCCTACTGGGCCTATATCCACGACAGGTTACTCCCATCATGTCCACAGCAGGAAGGAAAAAAAAGAAGAGAGCTGAGAAAACTATACCACTTTAAAGCGCTTCCTGAGAAATTAAACTCCGCCTGGTGACATCATTTATCACACCGATATTAACTTACCCAGCAATACCTCTTCATACTATGAGCACCACTCAAATATTAAAATTACAGGTGGTCCAAAATGAAGCCCTAAGATTCGTCACAGGTGAAAGATAACCCTTCACCAGAACCACAGCCGAGATACATAGAGACCTGAGAAAGAAACCCATCAACCAGCAGCTGCACACCCTGGCCAGCAGAATCTGGCAAAAGATAGAACGATCAGAGCAAGAACTCCTTCAAAGACTCCCACCAGATAACGACAACAACCATACATGGCTCCCAAAAGCTACGAAATTCTAAAAGGTCCATTACCACCCCCAATCTACACAGCAATAGACAACCTCCCTAGACCAGCATCCGCCAGTAGGGTCGGCGGAATATGAAATAAGGCCCTTAAAAACCCCATATATGGGACAGGGAAGCGCTCTAGTGCCTGTAACCGGCAGACAATAACTAACCCATGACACAACCCTAACACACTAATTATTATTAGGCAGGTCAGCCCGCCCCTCTTACCTCCTCCTGAATTTCTTCAATTTCCGAACTATAACTTCCTCTCCCCACCTCTAATCTTCCTTCATTCCTCCTTTCCTAAAAAAAAAAAAAAAAAAAGGAGAACTGAGTTGAGGATGTTGTGGACGATATGGAAGGGTCACTCATGGGGGAGCAAGAGT
>NW_024755636.1:15000-29883 GCF_018991925.1 Homarus americanus
GCTGGTAATTAAGTAGTGTGGCGGGTTTTTGTCAGCTGCTGCCTCCACCTTGGCATTATCAGTCATAAGGATAATGCAAACTGGACAATTGTTTTATATTCTCGAATGAAAAAAAAATAACATTGATATTGAAATTTGTGTGGACGTAATATTTTGATAAAATTGAAGGTTTGAGAAAAAATAAGAGAGTGGACCGGCCTCTATGTTCTACATTTTACAGCTGTAAAAGTTTCAGTATTAGCGAGTTCTACGAGTCAGGTGTAGACAGCCAGGTGTCAGCCCGTGTAGTAAATACCTTCCCACCCACTGGGCTGTGACAAATACTGAACATATTAACAAGGAACACGCCTCAGGTCTTACTACAGTATATAATGAGCCTCGGACCAACAGATAACAACCTAAATTGCATTGTGTTTTCTTTTAACATCAACGCTCGACTCAGAGTTTGTCACTCTTAATTGCCCAACTTAAGAAAATCTAAATATATAATATAATGTTAAACTACTCAACAGTTGTTTTTGAATTTGGTAAAAATCTACATCAAAGACATTATTTACTTCTTTCACTCAGTCTTACACATTAACCTGGTACATAAGACCCAAGGTTTACGCCTCGCCCTGAAAGCACTACAATCAATGTATCATGGTACAGAAAGTGGTGTTACAGCTAGAGCCAGTGTGTGTTGCCACAGGGGTCTGAGAATACTTGGAGATTCTTTGTCAGCAAGAGGAAGAAACGCGCAGGGAGCAGGATCGGTAAATCAACATACTAAGTATTGGTCTCTTGTTGGGTCAAAGGTTTATACTTGAAACATTCCTCGTAAACAGGGATATAAGAATACGCCTAACTGGTCACCACGACACCGAGTACAGAATCTACCGTAATGTCTCCGAGCAGGTGTTGAATGAACCTACAGCTCAAGTCTTAGTGTTGTTGTTAAGAGAAATATTCACAATAAGGTTTTTCAAATCCCTAACAATTACGATGAGTGATAGGTGATCAAGTCCTGGCGGTGTAGTGATGCTTCAGGCCAGTCTTGTTCACCCAAGATTTTCTAAGTCGACTTTATCTCTCTGGAAGTGTTAACACCAAACTTCGTCGACACAAGTACCTAAGATGGTGAAAACAATACGTAAGTTCTGCGCCTGGAATGTTTCACTATTTGACAGGTCAGTTTTCAACCAGCAGTTCTTCGATTAATCAGACATTCTGAAGTGACACGTTTTCTGGGAGTTTTCTTCAACTTCAACAAAACTGAGTCTGATCACGCTGTGATACCAAGACATACGTAGTGTTTAGTGAGTTTTTGTTGTTTCGTTGTTGAGACAGTACAATGAAACGATGGTGATTGGCCAAGCCGTGAGCCCACAGTTGTTGCGGTACACTGCAGCCACCACACGTCACACTTCTGTAAGCTACTCAAACACGTTCTTCAGTGTTGTATGAGGACGACCCTCGCAGGTCCTCCCCATTAGTTGCACAAAAGGACTATGACGGGGCTTCACTGCCAACTGATGATCCGCTGTCCCTCAGTGCCACTACGTCACACCCTTCCAGGGACTGCTCCATCGACTGAAGGAGAACAAGCGTGCCACACCACCTTATTGATCAGTTCACATTACACACACATTACTCTCTCCTGACACAGCATGTCGACACATAAGTGACTTCCACTACAATTATTTTCTAGTGCAGTACCTCACCTGTGTACTGCACGTGTGATTCTGGTACCCAAATTATCACTGCAGGAGGTACATGGCATCACCTCCCATAAGGTCACTGACGCCAGCAAGACAACCCCCCAACAAACAAGCGAGTCATCTTGGAAACAGTAACGTTCCTCTATACATAAGTTTGCTCCTGTATTTCTGACCCGACATAAAATGTTTGCTAAACGTTAGTATAGTTTCTTTTGACACATAAAAGTTGTTTTTGTATCATGTGTACATGGCGAGAAAGAAATGTACACTTCTTCCTTAGTTTAAGATGTCAATTAATTATCAAGTTAACCTCTTGAGTACGATGACGTAAGCTCCTGAACGTGGTTACGATAATCCCTTGAGTAGTGTTAACCCACTGAGTACAATGTGACTTTGTTCATGGGGAAAAAATCTTTGCATTCATAAGGCTAAGTCATCGTACTCAATGGGTTAAGTTCATCATAATCAAATAGTTATGTTATCGAACTCAGGGGCTAAGTCATCGTACTCAATGGGTTTAAGTCATCGTACTCAGAGGCTATGTTATCGTTCTCAAGGGTTGTCATCGTACTCAAATAGTTATGGCATCGAACTCAAGTGGTTAAATCATCGTACTCAAGGGGTTCCACAACAATCTGCAAGGTGCATCTTTAGGTAAAAGCTTCAGAGTTATCTATGGTGCCTCCAGACACACTGGCCCAGACTCTAGGGTACTGTTTACTCCACAGGTTAGGTGATGATTGTGTCACACTGTACTAACTCAACTAATATACTGTATGTAAACAACTGTATCACTGTACTACTGTATGTAAACAACCTGTATCACTGTACTACTGTATGTAAACAACCTGTATCACTAGTACTACTGTATGTAAACAACCTGTATCACTGTACTACTGTATGTAAACAACCTGTATCACTGTACTACTGTATGTAAACAACCTGTATCACTGTACTACTGTATGTAAACAACCTGTATCACTGTACTACTGTATGAAACAACCTCACTACTACATAACCCTGCCTGTAACCTCACTACTGCATGACCATAACACAACCTACTACTGCATGACCATAACACAACCTCACTACTGCATGACCATAACACAACCTCACTACTGCATGACCATAACACAACCTCACTACTGCATGACCATAACACAACCTCACTACTGCATGACCATAACACAACCTCACTACTGCATGACCATAACACAAACCTCACTACTGCCATCTATAATATAACCTCTCTACTGTATGACCATAACACAACCTCACTACTGCATGACCATAACACAACCACCACTGCATGACATAACACAACCACCACCGCATGACCATAACACAACCTCACTCACTGCATGACCATAACACAAATCTCACTACTGCATGACCATATAACACAACCCTCTCTACTGCATGACCATAACACGAACCTCACCACGTGCACTGATAAATATCAACCTCACTACTGCATGGACCATAACACAACCCCACTACTGCATGACCATAACACAACCCTCACTAATGTACGAATCATAACACAACCTCTCTAATGTAATGACCATAACACAACCTCACTACTGCATGACCATAACAACCACTAATAAAGGACCATAATAACCTCTACTGCATGACCATACACAACCTCACTGCATACCATAACACAACCTCACTACTGCATGACCATAACACAACCTCACTCACTGCATGACCATAACACAACTCACTACTGCATGACCAACCTCACTACTGCATGACCATAACACAACCTCACTACTGCATGACCATAACACAACCTCACTACTGCATGACCATAACACAACCTCACTACTGCATGACCATAACACAACCTCTCTACTGCATGACCATAACACAACCTCACTACTGCATGACCATAACGTGCTGGTCACCCATGCATACAAGAGTTGTTATTTTCAACGTGATTTTTCAAGATCTTTTATCCTGTACACGTGAGGCCAGACCAAGCATAATACAGGTGTAATAATAATAATAATAATAGTAATAATAATAATAATAATAATAATAATAATAATAATAATAATAATAATAATAATAATAATAATAATAACAACAACAACAACAACAACAATAATAATAATAATAATAATAATAATAATAATAATAATAATAATAATAATAATAATAATAATAATAATAATACCACAGGACGGGACGTTAATATCAAATATTTCCTTACTGGTAAACATTACTTGTGTGTTTAGTATCAGCAGGTAGAGTTATAAAATACTCACCGCTTCCAATAATTCTCATAGTAAGTTGAAGGTCCTGAGTTGACACCATAATATGTGTGTGTGTGTGTGTGTGTGTGTGTGTGTGTGTGTGTGTGTGTGTGTGTGTGTGTGTGTGTGTGTGTGTGTGTGTGTGTGTGTGTGTGTGTGTGTGTGTGTGTGTGTGTGTGTGTGTGTGTGTTATGTATGTCTGTATGTATACATTTATTCTCTATACCTGAACCCTACACACGACACGTACTCAGGTGTCTTAGTAACACATACGACTTTTAATTGGCCGTCGTCCACAGGTAAAGCTATCATCCCAATTTAAGTTTATCATTAGTGTTTGCATCTATTATCAGTATATTAGTTTATTATGCTATTAATTCGTCATCAATATCTTAAGCTCTCATCAATGTTTCATTTTATTATTCAATGCTGTCAACTTTATTTCAATGTCATCAATATTTCCGACTGTCATCATTCATCTCAATTTCTCATCAATATCATAAGTCTAATTTATAATCAATGCTTTTAACTTCTCATCACTAGTTATAGATTCATGACTTCATATTTAGGTAACAAATACGACAGTTCTCTCCCATCAACCCCGAGTACGCTGTCAACCCGCTGAGTACAGTGTATTAACCTGCTGAGTACAGTGCCTTAACCCCTTGAATATGAAGTTTTAACCCTCTGAATATGACGCCCATATACCCCATAGGCAATATGAACCTGTACTCAAGGGTTTAAGTCATCATACTCAAGGGGTTACTTAAACTAATATAGAGTACATTAAACAAGCGACTAATTTACCACGACTTAACCGAATGCTATTATACGGTGCATGGTATTACGGCTCGTGAGACTAAACAATGAAGAGAGAGAACGTGGGCAGCGTATTAAGACGGCACCAACCGTAAGTGTTCAAGCGGAAGTTATCGTGCGCTTCGTAGACGACAAGAATATTGTGTTGAACTGTGTTTGTTAGGTGCGTGTGTACGGCCTCAGCTTATGTGAGGAGGGAGGGTACACGTGCAGGGAGGGAGGGATAACGCCACTTGCCAGACCTAAAGCGTGACAAACTGACCATTTGGAGGATGGTGTGTGCCTCTGAAGATGTCTTGAATAAAGACGAAAGCTAAGGTGCTTCATTGTTTCCACTTTCCTGTGTGATTTTACCGAGATTTATCCTGTCCACGTTTCCATTGTGGGTCTACATGAAATAAATAAATAAATTATATAAATATATATATATATATATATATATATATATATATATATATATATATATATATATATATATATATATATATATATATATATATATATATATATATATATGTGTGTGTGTGTGTGTGTGTGTGTGTATTGGGGGGAGGTGTCCACTTAACAAAAACGTATACTAGTCATATGTGCAGACATAAGCATGGTGTAGTGTATGTAACTAAGTACATATTGAACTAATAGCTACATACAGTCGTTAATGTGTGTACAGTACAGTAGGCTACATACATTAGCCAAGAACAGTTACCTGTTATATAATATGCAGTATACATGTCTCACCATTTCACTGTACTGTGTATTTAATTATGTACATGTCATGTTATGTACAGCTTTACACATACAGTAATGTACATGGGGACAGGTTACAGGAGCAAGTGGCCGCCGCCCACAAGGTCAACAAGTGATCCTCGTGTTATCTGCTCATTAAATATAATTGTCCCAGCTGAATACCGCAACATGTATATCTAGAGTTATAATATTTAATACTTTATTTCCACTTTTTCTATCCATCAAAAAATATCGTTAGTGTTGTACAGCTGCCGCACCAACCTCTAGGTGTGAAGTCAGTGTTTTGTACATCTTACTGACAACATCAATCAAGAACATCATCCTCAACGCCTGTACAGTAGGCAATAGCCTGGTGGTGCTCACGCCCTCACCACAATAAACGAGCAGAAGTAGTAACCCTGAACGTTTAATTATTCGGCGGTCAGGGTCAACTTTATTATGCATATTGTGCACCCCCATCCTCTGAGCGGCAACACAAAAGGATTACAGAGTAAATGGCTCTGAGCAGACATAAGAACATAAGAACATAAGAATGGAGGAAACTGCAGCGGGCCTATTGGCCCATACTGGGCAGTCCCGTTTACACCCAACCCCTATTGCTCATATAAGCATCCAACCTATGTTTGAAGCTATCCAGCGTATTCGAGTTAATGATGATATTTGGTAACTTGTTCCATTCATCCACTACTCTGTTTACAAACCAGTGTTTACCTATTTCACGCCTAAATCTAAATTTGTCTAATTTAAAACCATTGTTACGAGTTCGCTCCTGATTGGATAGTTTGAGTACCTTTGTAATGTCCCCTTTGTTTAGCCCTGCCTTCCACTTATACACCTCTATCAGGTCGCCCCTCGCTCTACGTCTCTCAAGGGAGTGCAAATTAAGATGCTTTAACCTGTCTCTATACTCAAGGTTCTTAATGCCCGGGATTAGTCTTGTCATTCTCCTCTGAATTCTTTCCAAGGATTCTATATCCATTATGTAATACGGTGACCAGAACTGAACTGCGTAATCCAGGTGTGGTCTCACAAGAGCAAGATACAGTTTTAGGATGACCTCGCTAGTCTTGTAACTAACACTCCTTTGTATGAACCCAAGTACTTTATTAGCCTTGTTACGAGCAAAAACACATTGTTTACTTGGCTTAAGGTTCCTATTTATACTCCTAAATCTCTCTCGCAGTCGGATTTCTCTATGGCATCGTTGTTCATCTGGTATCCCTGTTTACATCTCCTATACTGAGTACTTTACATTTGTCCACGTTGAATTTCATCTGCCATTTTTCAGACCATTCGAAAAATTTGTTTAGATCTTCCTGTAGTTTTGCAGAGTCCTTGTCAGATTTAATTACATGCCCTATTTTAGTGTCATCAGCAAATTTACTTATGTTGCTGTCTATGCCGATATCTATGTCGTTTATGTATATAATAAATAATAATGGTCCAAGTACTGAGCCTTGGGGAACTCCACTAGTGACGTTGCTCCAATGGGACTTAGTGCCGTTAATGCTCACTCTCTGTTTTCTGTCCTGTAACCACGCCCTAATCCATTTAAGGATATTACCTTTGATGCCATGTGCTTCTTCTACCTTTCTAATTAGTCTTTCGTGGGGGACTCTGTCGAAGGCTTTGCTAAAGTCGAGATATACCACATCATAATTGTGCCCCTCGTCCACCGATTCGAAAACTGATGAGAAAAGAATGTTAATAGATTAGTTAGACAAGAACGTCGGCTTGTGAAGCCATGCTGGGAATCATTGATCAATTGGTGCTTCTCCAGGTGATTTCGAATAGAGTTTGAAATGATTGATTCTAGTAATTTGCCTACTATTGATGTTAGACTGATTGGGCGGTAGTTAGAGGATAGTGATCTATCCCCCTTCTTGAAAATCAGTATTACATTCGCTATCCTCCAGGATTCTGGTACTACTCCTGTTTTTAAGGACATGTTAAACAACTTTGCTCGGGGCATACTAAGCTCTTCCTTACATCATCTTAGTCTACAGAACTCCGCATGCTTCCCTGTTGGGCGCTGTAATGCTTCTGTGCTTCGCCTAACACCAGATGTAATAATGTGCCCAATAAACTAGCCCCCGTGGTGCGTAGGGACAAATCTGAAAATCAGAAATTAGTAAGGAGCCAGAGATCACATAACCCCTAACCTAAACGCTTTCACACATGGCATAAGTGTACATATCCGCAGCAGTGGCAGGCGACAGAGGCGTGGGTGCGGCGGACAGTCTCCGGGTTATATATAAACCCCATGTGCGGGTCTCGTGCCCGTCTGCCCACTTGTTGCTGAGTTCATCACTCGTTCTCTGGGCTCAGATCTTACATACAGCCTCTCCCTCCCGACACCAACTACTAAGATAAGTTTTACACTAAATATATACAAGCTGCTGGTAAATATTACTGTTATCTTGATACGTAACAACAAACATATGAGACGTTGTAAGGCCATTGTCCACAACGTGGCGGGAACAGAGATGACATCATCACTAGCCAACTAGAAGCGGCCGTCACGACCACTCCTTCAGGCTCGACCAATCAGGAGGCCAAGGAGCACTTTACCTCGTCCAGTCAGAAAGCCAAACAAGAGGTGTGGCGGCCTTGAAGACGTCACTACCACTTAGTGCTGTTTTTTTTTTAGTTTACTTGAGTGATTCTCGTCCTCACACACGACACAAAACTAAGAGTTACATCATATTTTCTAAACATTGAAAGGTAATATGTCAGAATTAACATATCTAAATGATGTAGAAAAGTTAGTATACAAGTATTTAGTTAAGACAAGAGAATAAGGCAAGACAACAGCTGAAGGCCGTGTGAGCCAGCTGCGGTTGTGGAGCTTCTGTCTTAACACTTTCTTTATCTCCAATATTCACAACTCAGTTCTCTGTACAGAAACGGCATCTCTTAATATACTTAATTTATCATCTAGAATACAATAATCGCTTTGTGTACTAGTTCTCAGAAATTAACTGAAGTTTCAATTAATTTTACCCACATATTGTACCGTACATTAAGTTATAGAGCACTACAGCACTGTAAACAATGAGACGAAGTTCCAATAACTCACAGTTAACATGAGCCAGAGTTTAGTGATGCTCTGGATGGAGTCGGTTATGGGTAAGACAGGTCAAGATGAAAAGGTAGAACAGGATGGGCCAAATGACAGAACCTTGAGGAACGCCAAAGCTTATAATGAGGTCATCACCGTCAACACACGAAGACCAAACACACAGAAAGAAAATTAATCCACTCATTAGATCTGGTTAACTTAACACAAGATTTATTTTATAAGTACTTTATGCCAGACCTTATCAAAGGCTTCACTTACGCCTGGGGTAACTGCGCGATACATGGGGAATGTTGTGAGTGTTGGCCCAGGATGGCGGTGGGCCTGGCCTGGCGATAACTACTAATGAACGTCGGGTAGTGAGGGCGAGAGAAAAACTGCTTGTTGATAATGTTAATAATGTTCCCCATAGCATGCAACGATAGAAGAGTTGTCGGACGATACCTGAAGCAATTTGAGGGGTTATCCTCCCTAGAAGCTTGATAGAGGCATGTTTCCTAGATGGCGGGTCAGTGCTAGCCAGGAGGTGAGCGTGTGTAGTTTGGCAAGCATATACCTGGCACCTGCCCTCGCTGTTTCACCATTACTGAAACAGGTTCACCGGTTCTATTGGTGTCATGTGTCAAGAGAGCTTAACAAACGTCCGTCACGAGTGTGGTGGTAGCAGGGCCAGGCAGGACAGTCGGCTAAAGACTTGTGTCAACTGAAGGAACTGATCATTTGTTCGGGAGATAAGGTTGACCTGGACCAGACGGCACGGCAGCAAGAATGTAAGAAAGACAATTTACATTGATAACTCATAAACAGATCTTATCCCAGTTAACTATACACAAAAAATACATCGTTTTAAATCGTACAAATAATTTAAACAATGCTAAAATATTTCGTCATTTAACTAGTGTGTAAAGTGGGTAGAAAATAATAAAGTAATCGTAATTCCACTTTAATGTACAGACTATCTTACTCTCGCGGAGTGACGACTGAAGCGAAGGTGTCGTAATAACATGCAGCGTCGTAGTAGCGTGAGTGTGGTGTACCTTCTTAACCAGTGTTGGGTCATAATAATGATCGTCTCGGGGCCTCCTCAACAACAACAGTGCAAGACGTAGAGACCAACAGCTGCCAAACACAATTAATAAAAAAAATCAAATAACGCAAAGATGCATATAAATGAAGCTGTAAAACTTCATTTATCTACGCAGGATATTTTGTTTCTGTTTATTGCAGCTAACAAACTAGACCAGGTTACAAGAGACTCTTAGGTAGGAATTCACATACCCGCTTGTGTTACTGTGAGGGCATGACAATAACCACCTAAAAACGCAGGTCTGTTTTGTAGGCATAGTACAGCAATAAGAGAATGTAAGGCACTCGTGGACTACTATAACCTGCTACAGCCGAGAGTGTTCAGCACGAGTCAGTGACCGCCTTCTATCAGCGACTTTGGTAAACATTAGTCTCAATAAAACCCGGCCATAGTCATAGCCTGCAGGTGTTATTGGCCAGGTCAGCCCTAACAGTTAGTGTCTGGCAAAACCTCGGCAAAACACCAGGGAAAGGAGAGTAGTTGGCAGCGAGGAAACACGCCACATGCCTCGTCTTAGACTAGAGGAGAGTGTGTGTGGTGCGCACCCCGCCTCACACTCTTCCTGCAGCACGGGGGGGTTCACCTTGTGGGGTTACCTTACCTCAGCCTTCGATCAGTAAGATATAATTAAGATCAACAAAACACACCTTGGTAAAATCTATAAGAGGTGTTTAGGCATTACTAGGCCGTCACCAACGTCGTCTTACACACACACATACACACACACACACACACACACACACACACACACACACACACACACACACACACACACACACACATACACACACACACACACACACACACACACACACTTAACAGTTAACACTGCCTGAGTCAACATAAGAAGTGTGTGTAAAATAATCAAGACAAACCAATATCACACTTACAGTATTTGTTCTTACCAGAGAAAACACCAAGTTGTTGAGCTTAACTGTCGACACACTCACTCTATTGACCAACACCGCTACTGTTGCTTCCTTCACACTAACAATAGCTTATTATATGGTAACTTATTTACTAGTTTGTTGTGTTAATGTTTACTCCAGCAAGTTCTTTCTCACTATAAGGTCAGGTCAGGTCACATTAGTTTGTTAGGTTAGGTTAGGTTAGGTCACATTAGTTTGTTAGGTTAGGTTAGGTTAGGTCACATTAGTTTGTTAGGTTAGGTTAGGTCACATTAGTTTGTTAGGTTAGGTTAGGTCACATTAGTTTGTTAGGTTAGGTTAGGTTAGGTCGCATTAGTTTGTTAGGTTAGGTTAGGTCACATTAGTTTGTTAGGTTAGGTTAGGTCACATTAGTTTGTTAGGTTAGGTTAGGTTAGGTCACATTAGTTTGTTAGGTTAGGTTAGGTTAGGTCACATTAGTTTTTGTTAGGTTGGGTTAGGTTGGGTCACATTAGTTTGTTAGGTTAGGTTAGGTTAGGTCACATTGGTTTGTTGTTAGGTTAGTTGGGTCGTTACGTTAGGTTAGGTTAGGTTAGGTTAGGTCACGTTAGGTTAGGTTGGGTCACATTAGTTTGTTAGGTTAGGTTAGGTTAGGTCGTTAGTTTATTAGGTTAGGTTAGGTTAGGGTTAGGTTAGGTTGGGTCACATTAGTTTGTTAGGTTAGGTCACGTTAGTTTGTTAGGTTAGGTTAGGTTAGACCAATTCTAAATTTGTGGATTTTACTCCACCTTCATCTTGTGTCTCTTTCTTCATACTATGTTGTTCATCTATTCTCTTGTGTTTTCCTTGGCTGTTAAGTCTCCTATGAACTAATTCCACTTGTGGTTGTTGTCAGTATCCGCAAGAGCAGAGTTTACTAAGAAAGTGAAGAAAGTATATCAGGTCATGGGCAAGACAAAGATTATCAGTACACACCAAAGTCTAGTTGGGCATATCACTAGTAATGTCAGGTACTTGTGTACGGGAGAGTCGTGAAACCATAATTAAACAATCTCAAAACAATTCCGCGTCGTTGAAAATAAAGTCCTGAATAGAATCTTGGGATAGAGATGACAGATGCCCTGTACTGTACACAGATGACACCTGGCTGAAGGATGGCTGGACATGAAGGGTCATTGTGTGGTATGGCTAAAACGAATCCAAGAAAAAAGTCACAAGAAAAAAAGTCAGATTAAAAGGCACGGAAAAAACCTAACCTAACCTAACCTAAGCTAACCTAACCTACGTGCAATGCTATCATATATATTGTGTTGTCAATGTGTACAAGTCATGTGAATTTTTTTCCTGTGGACTTTATTTCCGTCCACCGGCTAAAACATGCCAAGAGTTGACGACGTCCTTCTTGACCTCAGAAGAATAACTACAGTATTCGGGGCAAGTCAAAGCAAAAGTACGAATTAATACAGAAATATAACTTTCATAATAGCCAATTTGTTGAGGTGAGTCCTTACTTATCAACCCTAGGCAGTCTAACCTGTATTAATAACGAAAACTTTACCACATAATCAGCGCTCTATGGAGTCACAAGGGGTGATGCTCCTTCTTAATGAATACTAAATCAGTTTGGTGACACAGAACTCGAGGCCAGAATTGTGACCGACTTTCACGGTCTTCGTCATGAAAAATTCAAACCCTGTCGTGTAGTCGAAATTCACCATCTGAAACGGTTAAGATGGATTTTCAAAGCCGTTTCTATAAATAATTAGTAGTTACAAACATCATCAGAAAGAAGAATATAAACTTAACGTTCATAAGCAGTGTAATCCCACCCTCCAACCCAATCTTGAGCTGGCTTAAGTAGGTCGTCCCAGTTCTCCTCCGTCTCTACTCGTGGTCTGAACGCAAGTAGGTCTCGGTCTTCCACTTCTTTTCTTACCTCAAGTGTTCACCTCACAGCTTCTCTCAGGTTTAACACGAAGAATGCCTCCCAACCATCTCCATCGGCCCCTCTTCGCCGTATGGTACAGCGTTCACAGTTTCCCGGATTCTCTTGAGTGTTTTGTTTTCCAATATCCGAAACCTTCTGAGTATAGTTTCGTTATCGTATCAATGACATGTCCAAATTCATTTAGCCATGGAATGCCAATATTTGTGATTTCCAAACCTTGGCCAACACACCCATAGCTTGATTGGCTCGCTTCAGTCTCTCCGTGAATTCAGCCACAAGCGATCTAACTTTTTTAATAGTTGTAACCAGAAAGTAAAGGTAGAAACTTTCCCAATAATTCGACCTTCCACCATTACCTAATCAGTTCTCATAACATATCAACTCCTCCAGGCTGGTCGCCATCGCCTGTATGTTTTGTGTACTTCCACTCATCAACACCACGTCTTCTGAGTAATCCAAGTGTGTGCGAGATATTTGTTTTCTACCAATTTAGAATCCCTCTCTTTTGTCACCAATCATCTCCTCCATAACTAAATCGATAAGCACACCAAACAGAATGGGGAACACGACATTGCCCTGCGGTACACCATTTCCTCAACACGCAAATCGGGTTAGAGTTGACCCTCAGCATTAGCACAACAAATTTACTGCCAATGTATACTGCTACTATTAGTTTGACAGATTTATCCGGTCGTCCGTAACTTCGTAGGCTTCTCCAGAGTGATGATCGATGTACGCTGTCGAAATCTCTCTTGAAATCGACAAAAGCCATAACTAGTGGCTTATGAATTCCACAAAGATTTAATCACTACAGCCATGTTTTTGGAGTAAATTGTGTCAAGTTTTAGAGGAAATACGTATGGAAAATCAGCTTAGACAAAGATTGTCAACCATAATGCATATACGACAGTTTCTAAAACCAGGAGTGCCTGACCTGACCCGACCTGACCTAACCTAACCAGTGAGTGTAACATCATAGGCCTAAATGTGCTGATTGGCTGGAAGCTGAGTTCGTGCCCCAGCAAGATGGACATTCAGTTTTCAAACACAGAGTCTGGTTAGAATTAGTTAAGTGTAGACGTGTGTGTGGTCAGCAGGTCTTCAGCATGACAATATATATAAGTAAGTATTCTTAAGGTTTCATCCGCTTCACGGTAGGTTTATTGTTTTGAAAGTGTACTGTTCATTCTGAGTAATGTCGTTAATACGCGAAGAACCGTGATGATAAGTTCTCATTTCCCTTGTGTATGGAGTATGTCCTCCCTAGTGAGTCCTGAGTAACAACACACCTATCACCTGTTTCCCCTTCTCAGTTATTTTAGGTTAGCATTATTCCTTAGTTATCAACCGCCCCCTCTCTTCTCCGTTATGCCCGTCTTCCTCATTCTCCCCCTCATATCGGTTACCCTCTGGTGGGGGGTTGTGACCACAGTTAAACCCCCACCTTCCTCAACCATAAACCCATCTCCTCCTCTCTCTAACTAAATAAAGAATAAAGAACTAAAAAGAAAGAAAATAAAAGGTAAAATAAAAAGTGTTATTACATCCCGAGCTCAAACAGTCCCTCAAATCACCGGGTTTGTTGGGGGGAGGGGGGAGGGGGGGAGAGGGTAGAGATGATGCCCAGCCTCCACTCCTCCAGAACATCGTCAGTATTCCAGCTTTAGCATCACTCTGGTTATTCCACCTTCTAATTCTGTAGACGCTTTAATTACTTTCTCTATGTCATCCAATGTAACATCGTTTATATTAATATCCATCTACTCGTCCGGTTCAGGTAGGTACAGTACAGTATATCAAGAACAGCGTAAGTGTTACAAACTTTACTCATAACCATCCTAAAGTGCAGGTAGTTAGGCCTTCATTCATATCACACACCGGCAATAATTTTTTTATTTTTTTTACAGTCCTTCCCAATCCTACAAATCCTTCAACAATCTTAAAATACATAACTCACTCCGAGACCAACACCACTCCACTTCCTCCGCCATAGGTCAGAGTTTCTAGCAGTTGTTATTTACGCCGTTTTGTGCAGCTGTTAACTTTCACTATTCACAGCTACCAACCCTTCTGTTCCTGGCGCCTTTTCAGAACATCTCAAGTCTTACCCGAGACCTATTTCTTTCTTTTTTTGTCTTCTTCCAGGAATCTAGCTCTACATTACTAGTATCCATCCTCCGGCACCAATGATGTAAAGCGATTACGACATTCAAGTTTACATTTCTCCTTTATGCGGTTATCCAACAGTTTTTTAGTGTCATGCCGAAGCAACTCTTCCTTCCTCTCGCTTGCTTTTAGCACATCTATACGTTCCAACACCTAATTATGATTAACACCTCTGTTTACAGGTCA
>NW_024755637.1:0-20975 GCF_018991925.1 Homarus americanus
GGTGTCTAAGGGCCACAGGGTGTGTGAGGACCACAGGGTGTGTAAGGGCCACAGGGTGTGTGAGGGCCACAGGGTGTGTGAGGACCGCAGGGTGTGTGAGGGCCACAGGTGGGTAAGGGCCACAGGGTGTGTGAGGACTTGCTTCATCAACTACCACTAAGGCTACTCCTGGCACACCTCAGGCAGCTACTGTAGACGAGGATCAGTTCATTAACTAACTCTTATGGTGCACACAGAGGGGCTGATAATGGCTGCCTCTCTTAACATTTTTAGCTGCCGAACTGTAACAAGAGTCTCCATGTCCGAGAAACATGATAATGCTTAGGTACATTGATCCAAGGGAGAGAAAACTCCCTATTGATTCTGGGGCTACTGAGCCAAAGGTCGCTACAAAAAATAGAATTTTGGTTTTCAGACCATAATACAAGTTGCTGTTAACTGATAAACATAATACTGTGTGAATAACTTGGCCCCGGCAAGTGGAAAATCACTATTGAGTTCTTGGTCTGGTTCAGAACCCAAGATCGATGTTACTACAGCTTGAATCCTGTTTTCTGAACATTAATATGTGTTTATATACACTAACGAAATTTTTACTGTTGTGTATATTATAAAACTTACAGTACAGGTACAGTTCCTGTTGTTTATTTTACAAACAATAAGATAACCTTCACCTCATGATCAAAGGTTAAAATTATTTCTGAAACCCCTACGATGGGAACAACCACGACTACAGTGTTTTGGACAATTTTTTTCATATATACAGGTAATACGACGTTGTGTCGACCACCTAGGCTGTAGGGTTGCCAAAACATTGTTTCCAAACCGCGGTGGATAGCTCTCAAGGGGCGCGGCAAAGACCTTAGATGTAGCCCAAATATTATGTCTCTTATAGCCTGCTGTTTCACACTCCTATAACAAGTAATAAATAATATTATCGTCACTATAAGGAATTTAAATTTAATTCTGTGGATTAGTGACATGGTTTATTGAGAGAAAAAAAAGACGTAAATCAAAGAATGAACACTGAATTCTCTTCCTATATGACAAAGAAAACTTTTTCTTATAACATTTTTGAAGGAAGTTAAATTGTTTTTTACCAGTTTACCGGATGAAGACACAACATAAAATAAATTCAAAGTCCTTCTTTTTATACCAGTTTGTTTGTTGAAAATAGTAAATATTTTTTTGTCAGACACTTATGAACTAAATGACAAAAAACGAATGGAAACATATTCCCTCCTAATCGTTTTATAAAACCCGGGAAAAACAAATCTGATGCATTGTGCACAAAGTGCCTAACAATTACCATAAAATAAAATGTCCTGTACTGCCTTCACCACACTGTCACTGGGATGACAGTTAGGACACCTGCATTTTTTGGCTTCATCTCCTTAGTGGCAACTTACGGTACTTCTTGTATATAATATTGCCGATAAAAGTTCTTGACCCATTCTGTTCAGGGGCGGATCGAGAGGGGGTCCTGGGGGTCCGGACCCCCCCCTCCCCGTTTTCATCAGAAAATTCCAATACTTTTTCTTTAATGGAGTTTTGTACTCTGGCTTTTTGTACAGCAAAATATAATTACCATTAACCTCAGATTATCTCCTAATATCATGTGCACATGGTTCACCCCCCCACAACTTTAAAGACTACCCTTTTGATATTCCTGGATCCACCCCTGCTGTTGCGTAGTTCAGTTTTGATAACTTTTACCTGGCTGAAAACTCGTTCGACGTCAGCATTACTAATGGGTAAGTACAAAATATTAAGAAAAATTTTTGAAAGATTCTCGAATGCCTTCTGTGTAGTCGCCAACAGTCGCCCAGAGTTCTACAGAATCCTTATGATCTTCTGCTTCCCCCTAGTCTACCAGGTTTACCTGCAGGTAGGAGATGTGTAAAAATAATCATATATGCCCATATAACACATTTGGAGTCTAAATAGTTATGGACAGGTGTGTGTGTGTGTGTGTGTGTGTGTGTCAAACGATTCAACGAGACAATTGACAAATGCAGTAAAGAACGTGATTCAATAGGCTGTAAATGAATGCTTATTTAATAATACTGTATTTCATATTTTTGCGCTATGGATTTAATAACATTGATAAATGATAAGATTATTTCTTGTTACCTGTCCAACAACTTCTGCGGCTCTGCCTGGTACCTGTCTGTCTGACCAACCACTAAGCCCCTCAGTGAGAGCGTGGGAAAGGAAATTACTATAGATCTTATTTCATTCGAAATTTTAAATTACTCGATGATTGTAAGTCAATAAATGAAGAGAAAATGAGCAGTCATGTGCTTACCTTTATTACCAATCCTGAAGATGGAAGATAATTTAATGGTGCCGCGATTTCCTTTTTCAAAAGTAGCCCAATTATAGGCAAGTAGTGGCACCATTTTATTGTCCGCGGCAAGCAGTTTAAAAGGGTTCCATGACAAAACCCCAACGGGGTTGTCATTTGTTAACACTAACCTAACCTAACCTAACCTAAACAAAAAAGGACGTCTGTCTATGATTTTCGAATTTATGATCATTCTTTTCCAACAAACTGAACTATAGGATCAAAGAACTTTCGAAGCGTAGCAATATCAGCAATGTTAAGATATTATCACAACCAAGAAGGCTGATCATAATGTTTCTCAAGGCAGATTATTTGACGGTAGGCGTAACATAACACAACGTCATGTAATGATCTTCAGGAAATTTTAGAAAAGTATTTTGGAAAAGTTAAGTTAATTTTGGTTGGTTTGTATCACCAGAAAAATGGGTGGTCAAGGAGTCTAGTTCGTGGTTGTATTTTAACATTACTTCCCTTGACCCTAGGGAAGGCATTTTTCAGTAGTCATTAGCCAGTACCGCGCGAGTCGCTACACCTTTAGGGATGCTCACCGCTGTCTGTGGTTTTATTAATGGCATTGGCAAATTAATTCAGTGGTTCGTGATATGAATTTCCATGACTGTGATCACACACAGAAAAACACCTGGGAAAAGTTAGATAGAAATGGTGAAGTGTTTATTAAGTGGTGGAACGATGAAGGAAATTGGCCGGACACGGGTGAACTCTGCCTTGAGGAATCAGGTAAGATACAGTTGTTGTTTGTTGATGTGTTATTGTGACTTAAAGTAAGTTCGACTTACTGTATACATTATAAACACGTAAATAATATTCAAACTTGACAAAAAATATAACATTCTAAAGTGGGTTGATTGTGTATATCTTTGATGGTGATTATTATAACGATAGTAAAGGGTGTGCTTTAGTTTAGGCTGCATCATGGTATCCTTAGAGTTTTATTGGTAATACTTAACGACGTGGGTGAGCCTTTAGCACTAACTTAGGATATTTTCTCAAAGAAGATAAAAGGTTTCTTACCTCGTGAAAAGAAAAAAAATAATGCGTGTGTGGGGAGGACAAGGCCAAGCTTCTGCTGCCTGCCATGTGTAGATGCGGGTAACGGTTTTTGTCACTAAGTTTTGTTTTCACTTTAAAATATAAGATAAATATTTTCGGTGAGGTTAGTTTGGTTCATTAATCATCATTAATACTATGGTATTATTAAAAGGCCGTAGGTATTTGCACTTTCAGGTGAAAATAACGAAATGGTTATTTGCACCCGAACCTCGTCATCAAGGGTGTCGGTGCAGATAGTGAAACTGTTAACTGTACCCGAGGTGTGTCATAGCGAAGTTCGGGTGCCAAATACTGCTCCAGATGTTACCAAATCCGTTAAAGAAAAATGAAAAAGAAGAGTGTAACTATTCAAATTATAGTAGAAAAAATAAAGAAGTTATTTGCGCCGACTTTCTGTTTTCATCATTAATGTTTACAATGAAATTGTGAAAATTAATATCATCTCGTACATTATCTACTTCATTATCGCATACTTTGATATCTGGTACAGAACCTAACCTAACCTATCGGTTTGTTGAAGAGATAGTGAAGCTGTTATCTGCATCCGAGTTTTGTCAGTGGAAAATTCTTATAATATTCGATAATAGTGTTGAGATCTGGGGTTAAAATTATGGCTTAACTATTTGCACCCGGATCAATGGGAACGGTTTGTCAATGCGAAACTCTGGTGTAAATAGTATAACTGTAGTTTGGGACAATACACGGCCGATGGTTCTAACCATCCACAGCCTTTAGATCTCCTTGTTTGGAGCATTTCTAACCCCATTTCAACCAATCGGAAATGAATAATAGCGTCGGAAATGAATATAACGATTTTTCATACTTTTACCAGTCTATGGGTGTGGGGGCAGTGAGGTGGACCGTTTCGTGATCCGACATTACGTGATCCAGCCTTCACCAATAATGAATAGCTGATTTTTTTCCACCAATCACATTTGAATTGGAACAAGGCACGTCGGCATGGACCACCAAACCTCAGAGTTTGAATATTCAGACTCACTATGGCTACTGTTGAGGTCACTTGTGACGGCTGTGAATATAATTATTGGGATTAAATAGTTAAATTCCACTCGAGAGACGATTTGGTTATTTTTTGCGTGCTCACGGTGTTCTGCCAAGTGTGTCGAATGTCCGGACAGACATTTGCCGTATAAATTTAGAAAAGATAAACATCAGTGGTACTGCGGACGTTACAGGACATGCAAAGGAGGAAGCAGTGCAATTACTGCGTTTCTGATTACAATTACTGACCGGGGGGGTCCGGGGGTGGAGCCCCCCGGTTAGATTACGTTTAGGTTACTTGGATTCACTCGGATTTTGTTTCCTTGGGAATTCATTACTTAATAAAAAAATTGAAATCCGAGCCAATCTGTGCCAAAATTGGCGCAGATTCTCAAATTTTGGTTTTTATTTACTTCTCAAAAACGGAAAATCCGAGCCAACTTTGGTGGTTTATATCGGTTATCACTCGTTTTGGATCCCCCCCCCCCCCGAAAAGCTCAAATACCCGTGTCCCCCCCAAGATTGTTGGTGGGAAGGGGGTGGGGGGGAGATAACTCTAAAACGGATAATTTCCGACGGAAATGAAGGTCAAATTAGATTCAATCACACCGAAAAAAAACACTGGATAAAACAAAATGCTCAACTACAGGGCGTATTGTCCGAAACTGCAGTTTTACCGTACAAATAAGGGCCAATTGCAAGATCAGCCGTGGTGTACACCATGCTCTGGATCCCGGCGGTCGTAATACAATGGGGTAAAAATTGTGTGATTTTTCAAAATGGGCCAAGGTGGTACCCGACCGTCGTTTGTTCCTTCGTCATCGTAGTGTAGTCAGGTGTGCCAACTGGCGGAAGACTTGGGGGTTGGTATGCTTGCACCCTCAAAAATGTTGTCAGTGGTACGAAACGTTTACTCTTGCTACACGATTTACGATCATGAAAAACTTGAATCCAAGCTAAGGTGCACCTCATTTTCCTATTTTCTTTGAGCCTAAGCATATTCTGGGAATGAAATACGATCACTTACAGTGAATATAGGTAAATAAAGCCTGTGACAACCATAAAAATGTAGGAATAGAGTGTATTATCTGTTCCTTTCTTTATCCTTATTAAATCTAACAATACGTGTGTCACGTTCTTGGGGTTGGGTGAGTGTAATAAAGAGAACTATGGCCTGTTCTGTGGATGAAGTCAGTAGAATATAACAAATTACAGCATTAGGTATTATAATTTTTGCTATGACAGTGATGAACTCACTGTACAGATGAATTGGGATAAAATCTTGAAAAAATATGACCAAAACTGTTAATTTTCTATCAAACAGAAAATTATCTTTGTACCAAAATTTTTTACTTTCATATTATACAAGTATAAAGGCCAAGTATCTACAAGATGTGAAATCTTGAGATATTGTTTCCGACTTGTCTCCACCTGATTATAGTAATGCAATAAATACCCTTTCAGAGAAAGCAAGACATGAACACTTTCCCAATGTCAGGAGTAAAAATGTATACAATATGTTAATGACATGGACTAAACCAGCAGTTGGAGAAAAGTATCTGCTGTTTAAATGGTCTTTTATTTGGAAAAATATTCCATGTAAATACTGTATATGGATCCTCACTAAAGAGTTCATATAGTTAGTGTACAGACATTTGCTTACAAGGCATATACTCAACTATAATGGAAATGTAGACATGTTAGGTTAGGTTAGCTTAGGTTCATCTTGTGAGCAAATGTCATGGAACCCATATACAGTAGGTACAGTCATGAAATTCTACCAACTAATCAGAGACTAATAATGTTAAACATAGAGCAAGATGATAAATAAATTGTTTAAAAATATCCTCAATACAGTCTGCAATGTTAATTGCAAATTATTCCTGCATTTTTTAATGTTTAATATAAACTAATAATAATAAGGATAAGAATACAATGATAATGATTATGTCAGATTATAGCCTTTATTAAATGCAGGGTATGTTATAATATATGGATGATCAAGAGTAAAGTATTTTAAAGGAAAAATCATCCACAAATTTCACAAATATATAAATACGTAATATCCATGTATATATGCAGAGTGTAAAATAAAAAATAAAAATGACTAGGCATATGTTATGATTTCTCCAATTCCGAGGTTAGGCTAGGTAGCAAATTCCAAAATCTTCCCTGGAACCGGAAAATTCCTCATCAATCATGATACCAAGATTTATTTCTTCAGTATTGGTGAAAGGTGAATAGTCAGCTGTATCTCCACCTGTAAGTGAAAATAAAGTCATTAATATTGTGGTAGTTAAATTTGCGAATTCTGAAACATCTTTATTTATGAGGGTTAATATTTACAAGTTTTCAACACCTACATATTGTGGATAATTTTGTCTTAAAAAAAAAAAATAAATAAAAAATTCCAATGGAAACTCAGATTTGTTTGGTTTGATATGCAACACACTCAATTTTTTTCTAATGTAGATTTTTATGGTGATTCCAAAACTTTGATGTTTTTTGGGGAGAAATTCACAGAAAAAAATTATAATCCCTTTAAAATTTTAATGTTCTACATCAAAATGTTCACCTAACCTACCTAACTTAACCTAACTGGAAAACATTGGTCAACTTAAAATCCTAAAATTCCCTGGATGACTGAAAAGATAATAAGACCTTAAATTTAATTTATTTTGGAAGACATTTCATTTTTGTTGGAATCGTGGACATACAAAGCCAATATATCTGCACTTGATTCTTCCACTGTCAATGTCAAAGTGAATTATTACCACCACTCCAAATGTTGCACCAAAAGTGGTAAGGTAGTTCTCTCTTGCAATACATTGAGTCACTAAGTGAATAAAAAAAAGAGCATGAATTTATGTCACTGAATTTATCTTATTAGTGACCACACAATCTATCAAGGAATGTTAAGAAAATGTACTGAATGCAAAGAGGGACTACGAAATCAGGATTGCAAGAGAATCCAAGGCGAATCCCAAGAGATTTTTCCAGGTATATAGGACAAAGGTCAAGGACAAAATAGGGCCTTTAAAGTCAGAGAGAGGGGAAGTTGATCGATGATAATGAAAAAATAAGCAAAGCATTAAACAGCTACTTCTTATCAGTTTTCACATTAGAAATTCACGAGGAAACGCCAGAGGTGGAAATGATATTTAGGGGAAATGAAGAAGAGAAATTAAAGAATATCACTATCAGAAAAGAGGATGTTCTTAAGAAAAATAAATGAAAGCAGACAAAATCCTCGAGTTTTGAAAGAATGTAAGGAACAAATTAGCGGAGCCCTCGTAAATTTATTTACAAAATCATAAGACACGGGAGTTGTGCTAGACTTGTGGAGACAGGCAAATGTAGTACCCATATTCAAAAAGGGAGACAGAGCATCAGCGTCAAATTACCGGTCGATTAGTTTGACGTCAGTAGTGGGGAAATTTCTTGAATCGATTATAGCAAATAGCATCCGATCGCATTTGGAGAAAAACAAATTAATCTACGACTCTTGTATGTATATTATGTATGTTGTATGTATACCATGTATGTACTCTATATATACACATTACTTCTCTAGTCAGTAGCGTGTGGCAATGTCCCTGTTTCATGTCACCACACACTTAGATAAATGTACCTGGCGACATCTGGAAGCTGCTAATGTACCACTTACCACATGTCACCTGCGAGGTCAGAGAGAGGTCAGTTGACCCTATAGGAGTGTAAGGACTACCTGCGCTTGTAAGCGCACTCCTGTATATTTCCGTTAATAAGAACCTACAGAACTCTACAGGTGTTTATGTTCGCCCCTGTAGTTAGAACCAAGTACCCCGAACATCTCCAACTCTCAACATGGATTTACAAAGGGAAAATCTTGTCTTAACAAATCTGCTGATGTTTTTTAGGAAATCTATGAGGTAGTAGATAATGACGAAAATTGCGATGTTATTTACTTAGACTTTAGCAAAGCGTTTGACAGTACCGCATCAGAGGCTTCTGAGAAAAGTTAAGGCTTATGGTATCGAGGGAACAGTTTTAAATTGGATAAAATCATGGCTCACCGATAGAACATAGAGGGTCAGCGTAGATGGTTTTAAATCTGAGAGGGGCTGAGTTATCAAACTACTTTTACAATGAACTGCAGCTTCTGTCCGCCTCTGGCAGCTGTTCAATGCCCACCGATCATATCTGAGCATTAGCAGTATTAATGTTGTCTTCTGTTGAAGAGGTTAACCCACAGTATCTTAGTTCTTCATCTTTAGGACGTGTATGGAAGTGTATATTCCCCTCTCGTTTGAACCAAGAATTACACCCAAACACAACACAATTAGCGGGCATTACTAATGCCAGCTTTCATTATCATTAGTGAAACATAGAACAATTTTCTGTTTATAAATCTTCTCTCCATCACTCACTGCCTTTAGTCTCATAATATCTTCGTTTTTCTGCCACGGTCTACTTCTGCTTCATATGAATAAGCCTTATTGGTGAATATTTTGGTTGCGTTTAGATAAGGTGGAATATAAAGACGTTCTGGGTATTTTCTAAGCCTTTTACCGAAATCTGGTGCCACTCACATCGTTATGTTAATGGGGATAGGATGTCGTTCAGGGATGAGAGTCATATCGATAATTGTGGTTCATACTGGAGAAAAAAAATTGGTCCTCGACATGCTACACCTGCCTTAATTGGGTTGTCAAATATCTCTTGTACCTGAGCCGGGTATATTAATTATATTTTACAGTACGGCTGAAGCTTCCTGGTTCTACCGACTCACCCGTAGTTAACCTGTGTATTCACTACTGTCAGTCTCACTTTTGTTCTGTAACTCTCTTGAAATTTCTTGTTAAATGACCCCATCTTCCTTGTCATTATATATTGTTATATATTATATATGTGCAGTCCACACCACTCATAAGCCACACAGACTGGCTGGGTCCATCCTTCCCTCACCTTGCGAAATATACAAACCAGACAATTAATCAGTGGTCAGTCAAAGCGTAAAGTCAACACCTACTTCTAAGCTCATTAGCATGGATTGGTTTTATAAACAAAGAAAACAAAATTTAAGTTCGTAATTTCGAGGCCGCAGTCTGTGTGGCTTATAAGTGGAGTGGACTGTAACTCTTATGCCGTCTGTATATTTTCAGCGTATGGCTACTGAATTTGTGAAAGGAAACGTTAATTATTATTATTATGAATTTTATCCTTAGTAATACAAGTAAAAGGATTACGAGTGTTATTATGTTCATCTTTACTCAAAAAAAAACCCACATGCGATGGTCCTTACCTTCATTATCAGCGAAATTTAACTGTGAAAAGTAAAATGAATGAATATATTACACGATTAAACCCAAATAACCGGACACTAATTATTCAGAACAACATCTCGTACATGGAATAGACTTTTGTTAAAATTTAAGACTTTAAAAAGGTGAAAAACGAAATACATTAAAACAATTCAACATTTAAGTTTGTATTTATGGAGTTCTCTGGCGTTAATTTGTGTTGTTGTTGTCCCTGTGTTGTGGGTAGTGTTGTTGGTGTTGTGGGTTGTGTTGCTCGTACAAAAAAAAAAAGCTATCTACCCACCTGGGTTCGATGTGTCTGGAAATGAACCCAATGTACAGCAGTTTTGGTTCGGTTGATTCACAAATAGTGATCAGAATTGTTCGTCATTGCGTCATATTTTATCAACGATAAAAGGGACAAATAGTTTTTGTGTGTGTTCATTGTGTTACCTGTGGGTGATGTTACTTGTGCCTGATGTTACCTGTACATTGTGTTACCTGTCCTTCATGTTACCTCTACATTGTGTTACCTGTGAAGGGGATTTTACCTGAGTAGGGTTGTTCTCTTTACCTACAATTCTTGTGTTTCTCTCTCCACAAGCTTGTACACTGAGTTAAGCTGGTTATTCCATGTATTATTATCACCGTGTCCGTTATTGTTTTATTTTCATCATTAATTTCACTTGTTCTGACGAGCGTCGATCACATAACTCGTCATCAGCGGCTCCATTACTTCCTCACATCCCATCCTTCCTCATCACCGTTACGTGTTTCACTATTAACGGTAATATTATGCTCACACACATCTCTCTCTGACGGCTATCATTGTTGTGTAACTCCGCAGAAGATCCACTTATCGCCTATTTGTTGACTGGTTAACTGGACCCCAGTCGTAATAGTCCCTAGTACTAATGGGTCCCAACTCTAATAGGTCCCAGTATTAGTGAGCCCCAACTCGAATGGGTCCCAGTATAAATGGGTCCCATCTCTAATGGGGCCCAGTATAAATGAGCCCCATCTCTAATGGGGCCCAGTATTAATGAGCCCCAACTCGAATGGGTCCCAGTATAAATGAGCCCCATCTCTAATGGGTCCCAGTATTAGTGAGCCCCAACTCGAATGGGTCCCAGTATAAATGGGTCTCATCTCTAATGGGTCCCAGTATAAATGGGTCTCATCTCTAATGGGGCCCAGTATAAATGAGCCCCATCTCTAATGGGTCCCAGTATTAGTGAGCCCCAACTCTAATGGGTCCCAGAATAAATGGGTCCCATCTCTAATGGGTCCCAGTATTAATGAGCCCCATCTCTAATGGGTCCCAGTGTTAATGGGCCCCAACTCTAATGGGTCCCAGTATTAATGGGCCCCAACTCTAATGGGTCTTAGTTCTGATGGATTTCATTTCTAAATGGACCCTAGCCAGATTGGCCCCAACTAAGCCTTAACCTAACTTAACCTCTTATATCGATCCTCAGGTTAGGTTAGATTAGGTTAGGGACTTTTTGGTCTGGAACCCATTAGAAGTGGTATTTACTAGGACTGATGCCTCTTAGAACTGGAACGCTATTGTGATTGGGTCCCATTACGTACAAGTGAGGCCAGGGCCGGATTAAGGCCAATTGATCTGCTGTACGAACCCCCTTGCAATTGTCTTGATCTACTAGCACTAGAATTTTGCGCCATCTATTGTCTTGATCTACCTACAGCACCACGAGCAACTTATCAGGACGAGACACGAGTATGACTCGTCTTAGTTACCACTCCGGGGTTTCCCTTCTCCATATCCTGGTTGTTGCGTCACTTCCTCCAAGTCTTCTTTGTCAGCTCCAATTCGAGGAGAGAGGACTACACTCTGGGAAGTGACCACAGGATCACCTATCCTCTAAACCTACGGCACAGTGACTACCTACCGTCTTCTACAATACTCAGCCTTACTCGTCAGCCATCTCAGCTCCGCCCTTAAGTATTTGTAATCTTATATTGCCTCCCCACGTCCATAGCCAAAATTGTTTATGTTGTATTAATGTATATACTGTTAATGTTTGGAGTTAAGTATGGTTAAGGTAATTTATAGAAGCTGATTATTTTTGTTAAGAATTCATAGTACTATTATACTAACGAGGAAAACTCACGTCTGTCTACCCTTTTATCCTCCGATTATACTTTGTTTTTGTTGTATTGCCTGTTGGGATCTGGGCTAGAACGTATAACTATATTCTAAATCTAACAACAATGCTAAGCACAGCCCAACAATGGTGCCCCCTCGGCCCTCCCATTGCTTAACTGACAAGATATTAAGACCATGATTAAGACTCAATGAATACTGATGTTGAAATATAAGATAAAAAAATTCAGG
This sequence comes from Homarus americanus, assembly GCF_018991925.1. Taxonomy (NCBI): domain Eukaryota; kingdom Metazoa; phylum Arthropoda; class Malacostraca; order Decapoda; family Nephropidae; genus Homarus; species Homarus americanus. Next base: position 12,062 of record NW_024755637.1, read on the forward strand.
TTTCTTCCAGGCCACCCCACAAGCCAGATCCTACAATTTTCTCATCACTGATGTTAGACTAGAACCAGAACAAATACAGTTAAAGACAATTAAGAAATAAAAACAAGGAGTTGAAGTTTTTCAACATTTGATAATTATAAAAATCACTGAAATTAGACAGTTTTGATTTAACCTTATTTATTATAACAACTAGGCCTAGAGTTACTGCTCTTAATTTAGTAACACAATATATTAATATAGTTAAAATATCTACCTCTTTATTTTGTAAATATAAAGTAATTTAATTAATGAGAAATTCAGAAACTCACTTGTTACTTCACACAATCCACCTCATACCACACGTTAAAATAGACACATGATACTGCAAGAGCCTGAGTGAGGGCTGAGAAGCGAGGGAACGAACTTAGACAATTTCAGACGTTCAGGAACGTTCTTGAACGTGTATAAAATAAAGCCATTTCCATTGGGCAACGTGTCCTTAAAAAAAAAAGGAGCACAGTTTTCTTGGTTTAAAACCCTTACAAAACATAGTTAACGAACAAAATGGGATAAATATTTTTCACCAATTTTATACGGCGGTTTTACACTAGCTTATTAGGTTTTATCGCAAATATGATCTGGTCACTAGAAGGCATAATACCTTCAAAAGAAAAACCTGTGGTGCCCCCTTCTTTTGGTGCCCTAAGCGCGTGCTTATTTTGCTTAATGGTTAATCCAGCCCTGAGTGAGGCCCAGGATTAGTGAGGCCTCTTATAACTGGGGATCCATTATAACTGGGGCCCGTTATAAATGAGGCCCATTAGAACAGAGACCTATCATTATAACTGGGGGTTATTACAACTGGGGGATCACTATAACTGAGATTCATTATCACTGATACCCATTAGAACTAAGACCTAGTAGAACTGGAACTCATTAGACTTGCAGACTCCTCGTGTAAACAAAGTGAAAAACACTGACTGAGGGCAGGGTGATGGGGGTGGGGGGGGTGAGGACGTGTTGGACCCGGTAACACCTCCCCGGGCGTGTTGGTCTTGTGATTAATTTACGAGTCTACCCTGAGCCTGAAGGTTGTAAGTGTGGTCCTCTGTTGACACGTGTCACTTCATTCCTGCACTCTGCTACACGAGTTCTTCTTTTGTGTGTTAGAATGTGATGCCAGGCTTGGGTTTATGTCATGGCTGTGAGGTTTGGTTTTGTCATTAATGTTATCGTAAGGCTTGTTGTAAACGTCATGTCAGGTTTCTATTACTTATATTAATTTGGAGTCAGTCAAGTCAATGCAATCTCAGACTTTTCGACAGTCGTATTCTCGTTTAGCAAATTAATGGGATCAGTTTTACAGTTATTTAAACCCCTTGAGAACGTTGGCTTAATCCTTAATCCTCTGAATACAATGGCTTACTCCCTTGATCACGTTGTTATAACCCTTTCTATATGATGACCTGTTCCTGAGTACAGTGACTTAACCACCTAAGTACAGTGTCTACGTACCCACAAGAATAGGTCATCTCATTCAAAGGGTTAAGTCATCGTACTCAAGCGGTTAAGGTACCTTACTCGGTTGAGTTACTGTACTCAGAGGCTGGTATTGTACTCAACTGGTGATATACCTAACCCACTGGTCTATTTCAAGGGGTAAATATATCTTGTTCATTGTGTTAAATAATCGTACTCTATAGGGGGGGTCTGGGTTAATTCATTGTACTCAGGGGGGTTGGCATCGTACTCAGAGGGTTAAGTTAGGAAACAATAATGCCAAGTCCCCACGTCATTGATTCTTCACGCTACCCGGTGTGGAAAATACAATTACTGTACCATGGTCAACCTTTACGCTTTGTCTCCACATGTAAAGATATTTTTCCACTTGTTGTCTTCGTCTCTGTACTAAGACTTAATTCTGTTTGCTCGTTATAGTCCTGGATTTATGTGGCCTCGGCTCTGAAGTCTTGAGGGAAATTCTTCTCAATCGTGATGTAATAAGTTGTGGTTCCCCGGAGAGATACAAAGTCTGGCAGGATTGATAAAGGCAGCTTGAAAATCCTTGGAGTGGAGAGCCTTGATTGCCAACCCTAAGGCATGATTGATTGATTGAATAAGCTTTGAGTTTGTGACTCAGAGCTTCGTATATTTTTTCAAATTTACTTTTTCACAAATGCAAATGAGATGAACTCCTCCTCGTGGTCACAGGTGTAAAATTAAGATGATCGTGAGATATTACTGTTCACAGGGATGAGTCTTCGGAAAGATCTATATTATCTCAGGATATAATACTCGTTGAATCCACTAATTTAAGGCTGATCATAGACCTTCAAATTATATTTCTTCTCTGATAACTAAGTTGTCTGGATTCTTGTGGTCGTAGGGAAGAATTGCCAATAAAAAAATTCTTTATAAAAATTTTGATCTCAGATCCCATCATTTCAAGGGATTATAATTTAGCTTCAAATTGGGACTCGTTCTCTGCCAACCAGATGGTGGTCGCAAGTGTCGTGGCCGCTGGACGACGACGGATTCTGTGGGAGAGGTTTCTTTATTGCATATATGATACTGGAACCCTACAGTACACTAAAAGGCTCCGAATTTAGTTTCGGATTGTAGATGAAGATTTTTACATGTAAGTGGTCTGTTCCGGTTATGAAATTTGTCAAATAGTTATGTAACAATGTCTCAACGGATATGTGAAAGGGTGTATTAAGTAAAGACACTAGTATTTGAGTTAAGTGAGTCACCAGATCACAATAGAAGTTGGTTGATAAAGTGGTGTGAGATAAATTAAGTGAGGCTTGTGTTGAAATTGATGACAAATTTGTATTATGTGAAGGTTATATTAGCTAAATAAAAGGTGGAGTTTTCATACGCTAATTACTCAAGTATACTCAAGTTTGGATGTAGGGAATAATATGTATGTACAGGTATGTATTAATTGCAAGACTTAACAAACACCAAGGTAAATTATTGGTTGCAGACATAGTGACGGTTATGTCTCTCTCTCTCTCTCACACACACACACACACACACACACACACACACACACACACTATTCCAACCTTATGAATCCTAACAATACCTCCAGTTTTTCACCTCCAGATTACAGAACAAAAACTCTGCCTAACTAAAGCTTCATTATCATCATCAGCACACACACAGCGTCACCACACCTTGCAATATCACAACACAAGGCGAATGCAGAAAAAAACAATGGTAAATATACCCTCTTTTCTTATTATTCTCATCTTGACGATTAAATCTCTATCATTAAGTCCAGAGTCTAGCAATGTTCCATGTTTTTGCCCGCACCTGCTGTAGAGTGAGTCATTGTTAGTATGGGAAGGACCGTGTCTCGGGTCTTGTGTCTGTTGTGTGTGTTTTTTTTCAGTACTGAAATCAGATGCTGGGATGACGGTAACCCCTCATGTCCGGTTACTCCATTAAGGTACTTTAGTTAATTAGTGTTTCACCTGGAGACCTTCACCTATTAGGGTTGTATGGATGACTTGATGTTTGACGTGACATAAAAGGATTTCAGTATTAAGTTTAGACAAGAGATGAGATTATTTTCAGTTTATCATGTTCGTATGCAAATAAGCCTAAAAGGTTAAATGAATCACTTGCAGATTAGCAACCCACCATATTTTACCTGATGATTAAACACCTTAACGTTATCTAGGGGAGAAGTGGATCTTTCATCCCATCCCGACTCTGGTGTGGAGGTGAGTTGGAGGAGGGGGAGTGGAGAGGAGGGGAGGGGGCAGAGAGAGTGTCAGATGAGGGTGGGGGGTGTCAGAGTTAAGTTGGACCGTTTGGTGGTCTGCCAAGGGACTGTCATGTGAGTGGTCAGGTGGAATTTAATTTTGGATGTCGTGTAGGTTGGTGTCGGGGGTAGGAAACGGGTGGACTTTCATATGAGAAGTCAAGGTGGTTAGATAGACTGCCATGTAGGGTCGGAGGGGGAGGTGTGACTGTTCTCAGTCTCATAGTATGCTGCTTTCACTACAGAACCATAGCTAACGTGTAGGGTCGGAGGGGGAGGTGTGACTGTTCTCAGTCTCATAGTATGCTGCTTTCACTACAGAACCATGGCTAACGTGTAGGGCCGGAGGGGGAGGTGTGACTGTTCTCAGTCTCATAGTATGCTGCTTTCACTACAGAACCATGGCTAACGTGTAGGGTCGGAGGGGGAGGTGTGACTGTTCTCAGTCTCATAGTGTGCTGCTTTCACTACAGAACCATGGCTAACGTGTTGGGTCGGAGGGGGGAGGTGTGACTGTTCTCAGTCTCATAGAGTGCTGCTTTCACTACAGAACCATGGCTAACGTGTAGGGTTGGAGGGGGAGGTGTGACTGTTCTCAGTCTCAGTGTGCTGCTTTCACTACAGAACCATGGCTAACGTAACACCGTCGCTTGAAGGATAAGGTTAGCGATCTTGCCCAGGTCGTGCTCTTAGCTGTCTGAGTTTTATCATCTCCTTTGTTTTAATTTTTCCTTCTTCATGTTACCTGAACTTTGGGATTTATTCCAGGATTAATTTATAACCAAATTTTGTATATAGTTGATACCTGATACGAAATTGGTTCATGAAGATTTACGCCATCACATATGAGAGTAAATGGTCAAAACGTGATTTTTTTCTTAACAGACATACTTGCTGGTCCACACAGTTAGGGACATCACGTGTATATCTGCCGTTCATACCAAGGATGTTCACTAAAGTTCAGTGTTATAGCGTGAACAGTATTTTGAATGATCTAAGTACAATTTTCTTAAGTGTACAGACACGAGTATATTTTCAGAGCAATTTTTCTCGCTCGTTCTAAACTCCGTCCCTATTATCACCAGGTCCTTCTACCACAAATCCTACGTCACACATTTTATTATTATACATCATCCCATGTCATTTCCAAGTTTATTCTCATGGTCACTCGGTCATCACTGATTTTTTTCCATTTCATATCTTTCACACTACCTTTTATTGGTCCCTCAGGGTAACATAATTATCTCCACTCTACTTCCCCAATGCTGCCTCCGTTCCGCCTTCCCGTTGATGCCTCCTTTCCACCACCCCACTGGTGCCTCCACGCCACCTCCCCACTGGTGCTCACTCCTCCCCCACTGTTGCATCCACTCACCTCCTGCTTCTCTCCTGGCACTCCCTTTAAACCATTTAAAATTATCGACACTTTCCCTATTACTTTCTTCTTCTGTCTCTTGTCCCTCTCCAGTTCCCTCCCCTCCCTGTCCTTCCTCCTTCCTCCTGCCCTCCCCTCCCCTCCCCTACCCTCCCACGCATTTCAGCATCTACCCTCCCTTCCCTCCATCTACTCCTTCTATAAACCGCTGTAGTTCCTTCACCCCGTCCCTCCTTCCATTCACTCCCTATTTTATCACCTCCCTCCTTCCTTTCATCCATTCCTCTGCCCCTTATGCTTTCCTTTGCTCCTTACATCGTCTCTCTCTCTACCTCTTACAACCCTCCCCTCTTTCCTCCTTCCTTCCTTCCTTCCTTCCTCCCATTCTTCCTCCCTTCCTTCCCTTCTTCCTTCTTTCCTCCTCTTTTTCCTCCTTCCTTCCTTCCTTCCTCTTGCATCTCCTCTCTCTCTCTATCCCCCCCATCTCTCCTTACCCCCCTTTCTTACATCCTACCCGTCGGCTGCACCCTGCCACCCAGCCTGCTGGTGGCAGTGTCCTTCTCCACACGATAGCACACACCATCGCCACATACCTAAACGTTCTCACTGTATATTTTAATTTATATTTTCCTTTATAGGATTGAAAATTTGCATTAAAATATCTTGAGTAAATAAACTTTTGTCTGTCTGTTTGTCGTAGTTTACCGGGAGGGACAAAATCAGTAGATGATTTTGTCTGAAAGTATTCGTGAACTTTGGCAATTAATTCATGAAAATATGTTCATTATCTCTTCCTCCCTCTCTTGCTTTGTTCAGCTGACTCTCTCTCTTGTTGCTTTAATTCACGGCTGTAACTAAACCAACAGGCTTGTATATGGCGTACATATATACAGAGATATATCTTTATTACTGAGGCGTGTCAGTACACACGTATATTTTTATCTAAACACACACACATCTTTATAGGAGGAGCGTGTAAACAGTAAGATATAGTGGTCCCTCCCAGGTTAACGTTGTCTACTTCTAATACTCCTCACTGGAGCTGTTGTAAAGACAAGCTGTAATCATAAAGTATCGCTGGCACAGTTTGGAGGCTTAATATAATATATTTTTTTCCCGTTTGTGTTTTATGATCTAGAATCTGTGTGTGTGTGTTTAGTTATCGTAATATTGTTTTTGTTGTGTGTTGTGGACAAACGCACAAGCGAACATAAATTTAGCTTTATATTCTACGTAGATTTCATTTATCCTGAAGAGCGAGGGTCAGAGACAACCTCCCTTGGGTGTCATTGATATTGGTTGAAGCTTTGTTTCTAACTCTATACCCAGTGCTTGTCTCATTGTCTCTCAGCATCGACTGTTGGGTAAAGAACAGTGTCCATAACTTGTTAAATCTCGACATGTTTAATCCTCGTTAATATTAAAGGTTAAATACAATGCTATTTTGTTTTCGTTAGTAGTATAAGTATAGATTTTTTATCGTCCGTCATAACTCTCAGCTTGTACGAGTATACGTTTGACACTGTGACTTGCTGGAACATGCTCGTCAACCTTTAATCAGCGCTGTAATATCTCATTTGATGTTTACCGTTTCGATAGGTATGCAGCGACTGAGTTTGTTACAGTACTCGTCACCTGTAGTAAGGATCATTGGTTTGATCCTAGAGCACTCTCAGTCCACCCGGTAACAAATGGGTACCTAAATCTACAGTTGGAGAAGTGAAGGTTATTGAGTACAGTGCCGGTCATCCTGCCTCCTAATGGGTAGTTAAAGCCCATGAGACCTCTTTCACTTTTATAGTTTCGATCAGGCGCGTATAGAAAGTTTTGGGTGCTGGCTGTAGGTGTCTGTACTGCACACTGTAAACATTGACCATCCAGCAACACAGAACAGGGCATTATGTTACTGAGGTCCATGACTTTGTTTATTTCCTGAAGTTACTGTGTATTTATCTTGCGTCTGTATTACATAAAAGAAAAAATATCTGTACAAGGCCAGGGATTTGTCTAGCTTTAGTATAGTGTATACTGTTGAATACAAGGTGAAAAATTAATAATGATACTGATAATAATAATAATATAATAATAATACTAATATAATAATGATAAGAATCATATATAAATGATTGTGAAAGTTACATTTATTGTTAGTTTTGTTAGTATCGTTATTACCTCAGAAAATGTAAATTTAAAAAAAAAAATATTGATGTCTCTGATAACCAACACGTCTGTAAGTAACTGTGAGTTATAAAGCCTAGAGGAGTTATGCGGTGTGGCCATTAAATGTTTTTTTGTTTTCGTTTTATTACTGTTGGATATATTAGCTGAAGACCTGAGTTTGGACAAGAGGTTCGAGCCTGTATTGTGGACTGAAGTGTGAATATTCAACACATTCCACGTTATTATCAACATCATCTACCTCTGTCAGGTGTTGCTGCCAGCACAGGGGGCAGGGGGTAATGTAAGATTGTTTACAATGAGGCAGACACACCTGGCAGTGAGGTGGTTAAAAAAGACACTTTAGTGTAAACTGAGTGATACTGAGAGTAAACATTTGCTTTGGCTTAAAGCTCTCACTACGTGAACTTTGGCGTAACTTTATATCGCTACCAAAAATGTCACAGCTTGACACATAAGCTTGATCTAGGTGATGTTCAGTGTCATATCCAGTGTGTCACGAGGCATTGACAGTGAAACAGTTGTTAGTTTGATAGTTTGTTATAAGCTTAGTGAGGTTATCCGTGAAGGTCAGTGGGCACACAGGGACCTTGAATCATGCCCAGAACTCGGTGCCTCCTAGCCAAGTCTTCACACTATTTGTAGACGAGGCCATCCTACAAGTGGTAAGTTACAGTGTTGCATTAGCTATGTGGTGTTGACAATGTTTATAATTTATAGGGTTTACCCGTAATACTGGCGCCATTGTTTACACTACAAAATAATTTCTAGTGGTTGATATGTTTTTCACAAATATTTGAAATTTTATTTTTCTGTTTGTACTTCGATAAAATCTGTTGTGTAATTCAAGTTGGTTCTAAAATAAGATGTTGCCATTTCAGAGTGAGTACGGATATTATTTATATATGTAGAATAATTCGTAATGACGAAAATGCACACTGATAATAAACTTAGTTTTCCCTATAAAATAATTTTATTTATTAGCTAAGCATTTGGACATTTACAATTGATTTTTATGCACAAAAATGTCCCTCTTCATAAGAAAAGTACTTACATTTGTTTTCATTGTATGTTCTTTCGGAAAATAAACTTATGACGGAAATTAAATTTGAAAAATATCAAGAAAAAATGCTCCTGTAGTCGCCGGTGTGCTTCTCAGCCTGGCAGTTGTATACTGTAATTGTTGCTCATTTGTACATTATTTTTTGTGTTATTTTTATAATCTAGAAAACAGACATTAAGATGCCATTATAAGCAAGTTAATAATAGGGAGAACAAGTGTGAACCTTCATGTAAAATATTATTTTAAAGAATTAGCAGCCAGAAAATTCGCAGTGAATTAAAGGATAAAAAGACAAAAACTTGCAGCTTATGATAAATTCACTATTACTCTGATATATGATTGATAATTTAAAAAACAGGGTTAGAAGCCATTAGAAAATAACGTGTTCCTCCTCGTTTCATTATTTATTAAACAATAATTTCATATGATCTTCAGAACTGGCTGGTATTGAAACACACTGTAACAGATTATGAAGACAGGTACAGTACAGTACACAGTAAAGAAGAAACTGACGTTATACTGTGCCTCGTTCACCGTTAACAGT
>NW_024755638.1:0-13868 GCF_018991925.1 Homarus americanus
ATATATATATATATATACTGTATATATATATATATATATATATATATATATATATATATATATATATATATATATATATATATATATATATATATATATATATATATATATATATCTATATATCTATATATATATATACACACACACACACCTAGACCCCGACTTACGACTACGTGGACTTCGACGATCAGGGACTTCGACCGCCTGAGATATAGATAAAAAAAAAATTTTTTTTTTTTTTAAATGACACACGCATTCTCTATACCGAAATGTTTCAGTTAATGTAGTCTCCATGTATAATTAGAAAATTATGGGGGCCCCATGTGCATTCAGCTGACATTATAGGTTAAGTGCTCAGTCACACTGTATCCATTCCTTATTATTTATTACTTTCACTGTACTGTATCCATTCATCATTATTCATTACTTTTTACTGTACTGTATTTCATTTATGAATTTTTATTAAATTTTTTTTTTTTTTTTTTTTTTTTTTTATCTATGTCGGACTTGACCTGGATTTGGGTCCCTAACCCCGTCGTAAGTCGGGGTCTAGGTATGTATATATATATATATATATATACATATATATACATATATATACATATATATATACATATATATATACAGTCAACCCTCACTTTGCGGTTAATGCAAACCTGAGCTACGCGGAAAGTGAGAAATCTTAAAGTGAATAACATAACATATGGGATTAAATGAAATAGAGACCAGCTGACCCCCAAACTCCACTTTTTCCAACACAATACCTATGTTCTAGTAAAAATAACATCTTAATTTTATGATGGTACATGCACACAATTAATACTTACCGTATATCTCGGCCTATAAGGCGACGGGGTGTATAAGACGGCCTAAATTTCCATTTAAAAAGTAGCTTTTGAGCCCTAATACGCTGTATAAGACCGGAACCCCAAATGTGACACTTACCATTGGAGACTTACTGACCCAGTAATTATACCAACCATCCGATTGACCAGTGCTGTTTACACATCCTTGGTTTTTTAAAATAAGGCCAATTCACTTCAAGTAATGGCATCAAATGTTACCGGTGGTGTAGTGTAAACACTAGTGACACACTTAAAGTCTGTTATTTAACTTGAACTAATGTCGATTATCGAATACAATTGTTTCATTTACTTGAAATGGATTTACCGATTTATTTGTTTATTAATTTATTTATAACATACTGCAATATATTAAACACACTGCAAGTATTTTCTTTAATTAAAAGCTTGCTTCAACCAGCTACAGTATTCTAATTCAATAGTGTTTCATTAGGATTTGAGAGAAAAAGATTACTGTACATTAGGGCGGGGAAAAAACACTTTTATTTGAGTTGCAGGCTGCACTTTTCAGGCATCGTTTGTATGGCTGTAACAAACACTGTGCAAAATTTCATGCCATTTCATACTTAACCTGCCGCATCATGAACGACTTTTTGTCAACTTTTAGTGTACAGTTGTACCCCACTTAACGCGGTCAATAGAACCCAAAGGGTCCCGTGTTAAGTGAAATCCGCGTTAAGTGAACAACAGAACATATGGGATTAATTCCAATAGAAACCAGCCCGACCCCCAAACTCCACTTTTTGAAGACACATAACTATGTTGTAGTAAAAATAACATCTAAATTTTATGATGGTACATGCATACAATTAATACTTAAGAGAAATAGATAAATACAGTCGCCAAGTTAATGTCCATTCAAATAATGGACTCAACTCCCTCCCCCTCTTCTCACACTACACTGCTGGCTCTTCCCTCTCTGAGAAATTTTTGGAGGAAAACCACAAAATTTTAATAAATAACACCTCAAACTAAAGTTAGGATAATACAATTGACATTGCTGGATTCCTTGTAAGACCAGGAATATTTTGAATATAAATGTCATATATTTTGCACAAAAGATAACATTCTTACTCAGATTAAACATTTTATCTAAAATTTGTATGTCTAATGCAAAATATATAATGTTTATATTCAAAATGATCATCAAATTATAAGAATTCCAGCAATGTAAATTATATTTTGACCGGGTAATTAGTATGAATTTTATGAGCTAAAACAAATATCTTCAGTTAATAAAAAAAAAAAAATATTCTTCACAGGGTAACAGATGGTCGGTCGGTCGGTCCCTCCCTCCCCCCCACCCCCCCCACCAACCGTCCCAAGAAGATGTGTGGGAAAACCAGAATACTTAACTTTTTTGTAATAAATAATACCTCAAACTAAAGTTAGGATAATATAATTGACATTGCTGGATTCCTTATAAGACCAGGAATATTTTGAATATAAATGTCATATATTTTGAATATAAATGTCATATATTTTGCACAAAAGATAACATATTTACTCAAGAGTAAACATTTTATCTAAAATTTGTATGTCTAATGCAAAATATATGATGTTTATATTCAAAATGATCACCAAATTATAAGAATTCCAGCAATGTAAATTATATTCTGACCGGGTAATTTGTATGAATTTTATGAACTAAAACAGGCAGTCAGGCAGGGTGGCGGGTGGGGCAAATCTAAAAATAGCGTCTCGAGCCGGACACTCACCGCGTATATGTGGAAAAAATCCGTGTTAAGTGAAAGTTCAGCTCTGGCGAGGCACCGCGTATATGATAAAACGCGTTAAGTGAAACCGCGTTAGGCGGGGTAATACTGTATACCAAAAATTAGGTGTCATTTAATGTTTTCCAGGATAATGATAAATTTTACATGGGTGACATCGATTTAATTCACATGTTATTTTACAGGTACACCGTATAGAAAATCATTACAAGTTCATATTGAAATTCTTTTTTGTGCGGAACCTTGGCATCATTTTCCTAGACAATAATCTTTGCCTAATATATCCATCTCTCGATTCGTATCCCGTCACTTCAGTGCAAGCTTCAGTCATCACTTTTATGTCTCTCTCGACCGCCTGAGTGCTGTTTGGCCACTTGGGCACCACTAATGGTGTCTCAAGAATGTCATTAACCTGTAGATTTGACAGAGAAGCAATGTAAGGAGGCTCAGTCTTGAGTTCATTCCTCCAGTTAATCATGGAATGATAGTTTTTTGCTTGCCACTTTAGTTTTGGAGTCACCACCTTTCTCATGTTGACTACAGGAGGCACATCCTCATTCCCATCTCCATCTTTACCCTCCTCATCAGTATAGTTTAACAAATTCTCGTCAACAACAGCATCAGAATCTTCCTCCTCCTCTTCAGATCTGCCAGTGCATTCTTCCTTTTGCTGATTCTCCTCTCTAATTTTTCTTATCATTGAGACAGCTTTTTCTCTAACAGTCATGTCCTCATCTGCACACATACCAAGAAGAAGTTGATCTGTGTGGGCGAAGTATGCATTTCTCTGGACAGCCTTCTTCACTATCGTCTCCTCCTCACTATTCAGGTGTTTCATATATAGCAGGGACTGGAATACGTTCCTTGAGCCGTGTGTTACGTAAGGGTGTATCTTGATGTAAAACCACATTGGAGCACTGAACTTTATTATTGTAATGACAATTCTTTTCAACTCGTGGCTGGGTCTTGATGTTGCTACATACAGCCTGAGGATTCTACTCCATAAGGTGTTCCACCTTGACACACAGGGAGGACCTGGCTCAATAGCAGCCAAGTCATCTTCAACAACACCTGTGATAACTCCTTTACAAATCATATACAGGTATTTCTGATCCCAGGACAGATCTTTCTCCACTTCATCATTAAACACAGGGAAATCAGGAAAACTGACTGGCTGGAAGGCGACAACTGGAAGCTCAGACAAAGACTCCTTGATCTGCTTTCCAATGGGACCACGCCAATGCTCAGGACCACTTGGTTTACCATCATAGTGATAAAAAACTGTGCGGAAAGGCAGCTCATTTCCGTGAAGCTGACATATGAAATAATGGAGCGGGTGACCAAGTAACATTTCAAGATGATGAATGACTCCATTTTCTGATCCTACATTTACATTGGTTCCATCACAACCAACACACACAATGAACTGCTTAACGGTAACTAATTGAATAATTTCAAGTGCGCCAACTTACCCAGGTCTCCCCTACATTACAGTACAGTAACACAACATTGAGAAATGAAATGAGAAAAGGCTGATAATCAATATAGACATAGCACCATACTCATCTGCAACAAGACAACTTAAATGAAATAAGAGATATGAAAAAAAAGTTGATAAACACTGAACAGAACATTGCACTGCCACAGCAGCTGTTTGGCTAGTACTGTAGGTAAATTAAAAAATTTCAGTAGAAAATGCGGCAGACTAAACCTCGACATATCAGCTTCAAATTTGGCATGGAGTCTTAGATATGTATAAGGAACAATGCCTGAAGAGTGCAGCTTTGAGCAAAATTTCACTGCCCCCTACTGTACATACATACTACATACATTTATTCCACAAATATATATATATATATATATATATATATATATATATATATATATATATATATATATATATATATATATATATATATATATATATATATATATATATATATATATGTATATATATATATATATATATATATATATATATATATATATATATATATATATATATATATATATATATATATATATATATATATATATATATATATATATATATATATATATATATATATATATATATATATATATATATATACTATATATATATATATGTGGGGTGTGTTATAGGAGGGAAGATCAGCTAAAACTAATGGCCCATCACTTTTTTGGTAAATTTTAGTGTATATAAACAGAAAATAATTTCAGTTTCAATATTTTGCAACCTTTTGCTAGGTAAATTTTAGCGTGAAATTTATCGAAAATCTAACGTACAGCTGCATAAGTGCATTACAATTAAATAGTGAACATTGCTTTCTGACTTCATTCTTTAACAACCCAACTAACAATATTTTTTTCTGTTTCAGATTCTGATGCATTTATAAGTTGATAATATTTGCGATGGCTGCTTGTGTCAGGACGAGGAACCAAAATCCAGCCATCTCAGTCACTATCTTGGGTCTGGGAGAGCTCCTGAAGTCGGAGTTGCCTAGATGTGAATCTGGTGTTTAATCAAACCGTCAGTGAAAGGAGCAAAAGCACTTACACAAACAAAAGGGTATTGCCAGTGATATGACCAAAAGCTGTCTTGGCACAGTACACTCTGGCTAGCAGCTCAGTTCAAGCCTCCAGTCATAACAAGTCAGAAGAAGATTAGTGAGAGACTGCTAGCCAGTTGGGAAAAGGCAAAGAGATATCTCTCTTGGGAGAGGAAAACTTTTGCAGTTAAGGACAGCTTTGCCAAGCAACTGGACCAGTTATTTGACCTAATTACTTGCAAGTGCCCAATTGTTCTCTGTCCTGAGTTTGGATGCGATCGTGACTGTAAATCCGAGGCCCACATCTCCTGTATTTGCAAGCGTGAACTGAAGATTCCTGTGATCGAACTGGCATTTGTCAAAGCACAGAGAGAGAAGACTGGCAGTATAGGGGCTCTCATGATTTCTAGCCAAGATATTCCGGAGTCCAAGAGACAGGAGGCTGCTACAGAGAGACAAAAGAGGAGAAGAGTTGCCGAGGAAAAGATAGTTGAGAAGGCCTAGGGTGAGGTAAAAAAGGCCGATGATTGGAGTCAAGCTGATTCAGAGTTTAATGACTTCCCCATGGCTGATCCGAGTGCTGACCAGGAGAATGGTGACTTTGTCCCTAACCCAGAAAATAATGATCCCAAACCTTCCAGGCATAAGATTCGAAATAGGAAAGATATCCCGAGTATAGCTCTGGCCAGCATGCGACACCACACTGGTCTCAGAGAAACTGCAGAGATAGCAACAGCTGCCTGGATTGACGGTGGTTTGATAACACCTGATGGTGTTCACCTGGTGATAGATCATAACAAAGTAAGGAGAGCTCAGGAGAAACTTGTCAGTAACCTAGAAGAGGAGTTTGATAAGGGGATAAGAGAGAAAATGGAATCAATTGTTTTTTGTTCTGATGGGAGAAGGATGACACTAAAGTGTTCATGAAAGTTGGAGATTCTGACAAGTTGTTCCTGCCATGAATGAAGGAGAACCTACTCCTGCTGCAGTGAACCAGGAGGGAAGTATTTGTGGCATTTCACTCCAGAGAAAGATGACATCAGGAAACCAGCTGAGATAGTGGCAGATAACATTGTGAACTGGCTCAGAGAGAGGAATGTAGACCAGACCCTGCAGGCCATTGGAGGGGACAGCACCAACACGAACACAGGGTGGCAAGGGGGGGTCATACAGTGGATAAAAATAACTCTAGAACACCAATACACATTCTTTATTTGTATCCCTTCATCATAGCAACTTTGCTTGCGTTGGTAACTGTTGAAACTGTTTTATAACCTATAAAGGTACTGCTTTTTTGGTCCTCATTTTTGAATTATAGACTCATTATAACGCTCTGTAAGAACAATTGCCCTCTCTCTTGCTGTCATTCACCACCTTCCATATTTATCATACGATCTCTCATTGTGATAAACACTTCTCGATCTTTCTCCATGTTTTGGGATTCTTCTCAAGAACAGTTGTGCTCTTTCTTTGCCATCTGGTAGCTGGAGAACATCAAAAACTCCCTATTATGGCTCAGTAACAAATGAGGCCATTACTGATAGGAGTTTCATCAGATGGGACAATCGCCTTGAAAAAGAATCCTGTTTCTTTGGGCACTGGAGTTTTGTACCATATTCTTCTTGGTTTCAGTATCGATCTGTCATCAAACAGAAGCTTAGACGATAAGATGTTCTGATGATCTACCTACCAGAATGTAAAAGTAATTGCCGAAAACCCCGTACTTAAGTGCAACTTTCTCATGAGGATATTCCTTCCAAAACCTTCATTAGCTACAAATCATTGATGGAGCTTTCGAACAGCCATTGGTGCTTCCTTTGAGAATCTCACATACATTATGTACTCTAAACAAAAGCCAGTTGTGTGATATTTGTTTTCTTCCACGTGTTGATAATGTGAATTGATGTTTGAACAATTAGATTTTGAGAGCATAGTTGCTTTGCCATCCATCTTTGCATGGGAGTGTGTAGGACCAGGAACTCGAAAGAGCACTTACTGCATGGAAGTCACCAGAAACAAAAGAGCTAGTTCACAAAGCTCCTATAATCATCCTAAATGGCTGTTGATTATCCTGCAGAGCTACTGGCAAATATTCAAGCAACTCCTTTGCGCTTCCCAGAATTTGAAGCATTGGGTCCTCAAAGCTTTCTGGTGCTGGAATGAAGTCATTGAGCGAAATGGACCTCCACTGGAACCAGATCAGTGTTGCCAACATCCTTACAAAATCTGTAACTAAGTCTAATTATTTCTCACAGGTAATAATTGCCTGCCATTCATATGCCATGACACAAGATGGAAACCTGCATAATATACTATTTAGATTGATAATGAAATAATTGTAGAACTGTTGAGATATAAATGAAATAAGTAACTTCATCTGATAATGGTAACCCTTGTCTGTGTTTCCTGTTTCAACCTGTCATTGTCAGTCCCTATGACTCAATACTTGACTCTTTGCCCTTTCCAAATAGGCAACTAGGCTATATACATTGAAATATACCCAATATAATGTGTTGTGTATATTAAGACTGTATCATGCGGACAAGAAAATTCAGTCCTAC
Source organism: Homarus americanus (assembly GCF_018991925.1). Lineage (NCBI taxonomy): Eukaryota > Metazoa > Arthropoda > Malacostraca > Decapoda > Nephropidae > Homarus > Homarus americanus. Next base: position 7,689 of record NW_024755638.1, read on the forward strand.
ACTACAAGTATAATATGCAAAATGGATTGACCTCTAAATGTTAATGAATATGGATAAAATTTTACAGACCTTATCTATGAACCAAATGGAAAATTTTAAGGCTTGTGGAGGCAATATATTACTACTTATATTTTTTACCATATAGTTTTGGACCACCCTAATATATATATATATATATTATATAAAGTATATATATATATATAATATATATATACTATATATATATATATACTATATATATATATATATATAATATATATATATATACTATATATAGTATATATATACAGTCAACCTCACATTTACGCGTCTCCAGATTCCTCAGTTCACCGTTAACGCTGGTGTCTGAACCTAACATGCTCACATTCCGCGGCTGTGAACCCCATTATGCTGAGAGCTGCTGGCAAGCCGCGCCATTTTGGATCCAACCTCCGCCATCCGCCATGTTGTGTAAGAGGCGCGAAAATGGTGCACAAGGTCGCCCAGTCATCAAAACATTACCAAGTCTTCACCGCCACCCACTACACGCCGCCCAAGTCAGTGATAGTGATAATTATAGTGAGGATATGGACTTATATGAACTTTGGGGTTTGACAGAGGCCCCTGCAAGCCTCTGTGGTGGATAGTGATACAATTGACAAGTGATACAGGTGAGGGCCAATAATCTGCCTCTGCCTCGAACCAACCCCCCTCCCCGTGTGCCCAGCCATCTTTTCTACTAATGTAAGTAAAAAACCTAATATTATTGATATTTCTCTTAATTATTAATTGTGTGTGCATGCCATCATAAAGTTAAGATAATATTTTTACTACAACATAGTTGTGTGTCGCCAAAAGGAGTTTGGGGATCGGCCTGGACTCCATTTCAATTAACCCATATGTTATGTTGTTCACTTTGGTCGCCCTCACTTTCCGCTGTACCCTCCGGTTACATTAACCGCGTAATGAGACCCAACCAGTCAACCTCACTTTACGCGGTCCCACATTCCGCTTCCACGCTTTAGCTGTGGCCCCCCAGAACCCAGGATGCTCACATTCCGTGGGTGTACCCTTACACGGTGAAGTATAATTTTATTTAGCTCATAAAATCATGCAAATTATCCCCAGAATATAATTTACATTGCTGGAATTCTTACAATTTGATGATCATTTTGAATATAAACATCATAGATTTTGCATTAGACATACAAATTTTAGATATAATGTTCACTCTGAGTAAGTATGTTATCTTTTGTGCAAAATATATGATGTTTATATTCAAAATATTCCTGGTCTTACAAGGAATCCAGCAATGTCAATTATATTATCCTAACTATAGTCTGATTTATTATTTATTACTAAAACAGTCTGGTATTCACACATTTATCTAGTAGGGACGTTGGTGGGGTGGGGGGAGGGAGGACTGGCGACCGACCATCTGTTACCGTGAAGAATATTTTTTATTAACTGAAGATTTTTATTTAGCTCATAAAATTCATACAAATATTCCAAATAGAATAATTTACATTGCTGGAATTTTACAATTTGCTTTTGAATATAAACATCATATATTTTGCATTAGACATAAAATTTTTAGAATATAATGTTCACTCTGAGTAAGTATGTTATCTTTTTTGCAAAATATATGATGTTTATATTCAAAATATTCCTGGTCTTACAAGGAATCCAGCAATGTCAATTATATTATCCTAACTTAATCTGAGGTATTATTTAATACTAAATGTTAAAATCTGTTTTTTCACCCAATCTTTTCTTGAAGGGAGGATTGGTGGGGGTGGGGTTGGGACGGACCGACCATCTGGCATGGTTGAAGAGGGGAGGCAAGGTGGGGTACTTTGATTGACAGATAGAGTGGTTGGAAGAGGGGAGGCAAGGTGGGGTACTTTGATTGACAGATAGAGTCGTGAAGAATTTTTTTTTTATTAACTGAAGATTTTGTTTTGCTCATAAAATGCATACAAATTCTTTTGCCAGAATATAATTTACATTCTGGAATTCTTACAATTTGATGATCATTTTGAATATAAACATCATAGATTTTGCATTTGACATACAAATTTTAGATATAATGTTTACTCTTATAAATATGTTATCTTTTGTGCAAAATATTGACATTTATTCAAATATTCCTGTCTTACAATCCAGCAATGTCAATTATATTATCCTAACTTTAGTTTGAGGTATTATTTATTACTATACCTGGTTTTCCAAAATTTCTCAGAGAGGAGCTGCGAGTGAGGTGTATAGAGAAGAGGGTTGAGTCCATTATTTGAATGGACATTAACTTGGCGACTGTATTTTCTTTCTTTTAAGTATTAATTGTGTGCATGTACCATCAGAAACTAGGGTATTGTGTTGTACCTCTGTGTGTGTGTGTGTGTATATATATATATATTATATATATATATATATATATATATATATATATATATATATATATATATATATATATATATATATATATATATATATATATATATATATATATATATATATATATATATATATATATATATATATATATATATATATATATATATATATATATATATATATATATATATATATATATATATATATATATATATATATATATATATATATATATATATATATATATATATATATATATATATATATATTAAAAAAATTTTTTTCGAGACCAGTGCAGCCTGCCCTTTTACAAGAACTACCAAAATAATATAACCCAAACAATTTCAACCAAATTGAGGGATGTTTAGGGGTGCCACCAGCCAGGGGCACAACTTGACACAACTTACTTAATATATATATATATATATTATATAATGGCAGATTGTTGACATGTTGTGCAGGTGTCTGTATTCTGTCAATCCATGAATGAGCTTAGGTCTATTGGACTTATAGAGAATTTTTTTGTCACTTCTTTGTACTCATTATCAAGCTCAACATCCTAGACTCTACAAACTGGATGTTGGGTGTGAGTTTGTGTTACCTATTGTCCCTAAATTATATATCATATAATACTAATAATAGTAATGGTTTCTCTTTTTAGATGGCTAGTACTAGTGGTAGTGGCACAAAGCTAAAGACAAGGAAAGACAATGAAGTATGGTTGATTGGGCCAACTGCACACGCTTTGACTGGTCTAAAACTGCCTTCTACTGGGGAAGTTATGAGTTTGTTCTTTCAAATTCACAAAGTCAACAAAGCAACCATCAAAGAGAGTGCCAAGGAAGTGATCAAGCAAGTACTCCCATTTTGGGAAATGGCAAGAATACCAACTTGCTCAGAAATTCATGCCCGAGAAAGAGTTGAAAAAATGTTTGTGAAATGGAAAAGCCTTCAAAAAGCTGCCAAGAGGAGAAGCCAAGCTCAGCAAATAAAGGAAGAAGTTTTCAAAGAACAATTAAGTAAACTATTTGACATTGCTCATGCAAATGCTTTGACAATGATCAAAATTGAAGAAGATCGGCAATTCCTTCTAGCACAACGAGATGGAAGGAAAGGATACTTGGGTAGAGTTGATAAAGAACTAGCAGCAAAAGAAGCTCAAGACAATGAAAGTGGTTAACGATGTGGCTGAGAGAGGTGTGGCACTCATCCAAGATTACATCCATGTAATAACAAAGGATGAGGAACAACGCCAATTTCTACTCCAGGTGGTCAGTGATCATCGAAAGAACTTTCCAAACTCTCTAAAAAGGACTGTAATAGAGGCACTCAAGAAGAATGACCTGTGTTGCTAAATTTCATTGATTTTGCTGTATTACAACTATTAACAACTAACTGTATTGATATTGACTATGTATTGTATACGATTTACACATTTACCGGTACTTGTTCAATATAAAAACTAGATAGTCTTTGTGGCACCTCTAAATTTTATCCAAATTTTTAAAAAAAATGACAGATCATTGTTTTAATAGTATACACACACTTAGGCAGGGTGGTCGTTGAAATTTAAACCAAAAAAAATTTCGGGACCACCCTAATATATATATATAACCGGTCGGAATTTACTGGTCAACAACAACAACTACTTCTCCTTAGTCTGTACTCACCCCTGAAGATGTGAATTACGCGAAAGCACTTGGGAACTTCGTGTTTTCTTGTTTCCTTGTGGTTATCAGAATATACCTAGATCACGTGCACCTACAGTGATTTACTTGCATATATATATATATACATATATGCTGATAACCACAGGGAAAGAAGAAAACACGAAGTTCCCATATATATATATATATATATATATATATATATATATATATATATATATATATATATATATATATATATATATATATATATATATATATATATATATATATACATATATATATATGTAACCGGTCGGAATTTACTGGACTTTAATTTCTCACTTGACTTGGGGTTTATTAAAATTTAATAGATGGTAATGGCAGTGGAAGCGCCCCTTTGAGAAAAATCCCGAACCAGCACAAGAACACTTAAATCTACTAAACAAAATGAACTGTCCGTGACCCGTGGAAGGATAGCGTCTGTGACTGGGATGAATGAGACACACTGTAAAATTTAGACACTTATATTCCCTCCAACACTACAAACACAATCAAATAATGGTACACCAATATGCGCACCTCTTAACTTAAACTTAAAACACTACTCTGGGGAATAAAAGTTATACATGATATAGAAATTATTAGAAACACAGGCAACAATCAATTTGAAGTATTAAGAAATGTTGCTTGCACACATGAACAGGCCTTAAGGGCTTTCACAAAATAATATCAGTCACTTAGGAAATGGTATTAAAAAATAAGAAATTAAATACTCTACAATGAATAGGCCTTAAGGGCTTTCAACAAAATAATATCAGTCACTGAGGAAATGGTAATAAAAAATAAGAAATTAAATACTCTACAATGAATAGGCCTTAAGGGCTTTCAACAAAATAATAGCACCCCAACAGATGCACACTTCCTAACCTAACTTAACCACTACTCTGGGGAACAAGGTTATACTTGAGATCAGAATTATGAAGAACAATCAGATGCATTAAAAGAATCAAATCACAGTATCACTCTGGTTCCACTTAATGACACAAACATTAAAAAAACACTACTATCAAAATTATTTAAGAAATATTAAACTATACACGTCAAGATAATATCAGTCTGAGAAATGGTATTAACTACACCCGTAATAAGGAAGATAAAATGTTCCTCTAGGTATCTCCTAGAGTCCTAGACTCACGGTCTCAGTGTGTGGCCATTAATATACTCAGATAGCCTCAGTGTACTCCCAGTGCGTCCATGGGCAGGAAGAGAGTGAGCCAATCAGACCTTGTGCAGTTGAGAGGAGCTTTGGCTTCCCGTTAGCAAGAGGGTTTCACTAAGCGGCTCGGGACATGTGGTGTTGTGAGCCGACGTCAGCTGGGCACCCAGACAGCTAGATTCCCTCAAGAGATCCTTTGGTGCCCCGCTAAACAGTGATAGCCCTACTCTGATCGGTCCAATGGCGACAATCGCCACCCTCAATCATCAACGGCAGTCTCAAACGGCAGTCAATCTCTCGCAGTCAAACTCCGGTCAACTCCGGTCAACTCCAGTCAAGTGGGTTCTGACGGAAACCCTGAAATGAACTCACTGTTAGCTCTAGTTTACTTTACCACTGCCCTATCTAACCCTGTCTGAGATCGAATGAGACTTACTTGTTATACTGCAATAGCGCAGCACAGGTGACTAGGCCACGTGACTATTTCTGTGACAGACTCGCAGGGACGTCTTGTTTTGTATGAATCCTCCCTGCGACTGAGAGAGAGGCAGCGTCGCGTCTCCTCAAGGCGTTAGCTTAGGTCTACGTGACATATTTTCCGCCTAACTAATAACTCCTTGGGACACCCGTAACATTATTCAGACTGCTAAACGATCTATAATAATTTCAAATTCAATAATAGTCCCTTAACTTCATGAATCGCATCATTATTAATTCGGTAAATTACATTTAATATCATATAGGCCTAGTTCCGCAATCTCTCGCTACGAGCAGGCAGCGCTCCCTCCCCTCAGATGACCTTGAACGCTCAGTATCACTCATGGCGGGGCATTTGAAATTACTCTGAAATTTCTGAATATTACATATATATATATATATATATATATATATTTATATATATATATATATATATATATATATATATATATATATATATATATA